>NC_142814.1:31042885-31236967 GCF_049724085.1 Artemia sp. Qi Xiang Cuo | reverse complement strand
TTCTTAGCGGGTGTTGGCGATTGGCATTCTTCACAATTTTCCTTAAAAAGAAGGGGCAAAGTTAATATCTAAATAATTTTCCCATTTTTTACAGAAAGAAATTTATTAACTACAATTTTATTTAGAAAAGTATCGCATTTTAGTAAAGCAAAACACACATATTCTCTACCCCTAAATTTAGGAAAATTAACCCACCCTAAGTCTACCCTCTCATTTAGTTAATCTTGAGTTTTATTCAGGCGAAAAGCATATCTTACTATCTTTTATTCAAATGTTATAGCTAAAATCAATAAATGACGAAGAAGCAATTAAGGTAAGAAACAATTATCTTTTCTATTTTGTCACTATTAAAAGTGATAACCCCCTCCCCAGCAAAAAATCCTGGATTCACGCTCCCCTCCCGGGACTATAAAAGAAACTTTATCGAAAGAAAGCTTGAAAATAATCTGTTTCTCTTCTCCAAAATAGCACATTGCATCTGCGCATAATTATTAGAATTGTCTCAAAGTGTTTTAATTTTGACCGGAGAAACAGTTCCTTTTGACTTTGGCTGCTGCGTTCGTAAACACAGAGGGAAAAGGGTGACAGCTAATTATAGGCCTCGCGCCGGAGAGCCTTGTGTCAAACCAGAGTGGGTTAATAGCAACAGTGACGGAAGTCAGTGGTCGCTTTTAGCTAGGATATAGAACACTTAAAATTGCATAAATTTAACGAAAAGATAATTTTTTCTTTTTGCGAGAATTTGGGATTGTAAAAAAAGGGTGGGGGGGGGGGGGGCAAAGGTTTTGAGGGTGAAAGAAAATATTGTATGTATTTAATTTTGACGGAGAAACAGTGCCTTTTGAGGGGGGCTGCCGCGTTCATAACCACAGCCGAAAAGGGTGATAGATTATGAGACAATCGATGACATAAGGATATAAGTATAAGCTTAGGTTAATAACAACAGTGACGGAAGTCAATGGTCGAGTTTATCACTGATAGAGAACACATAAAATAGCATAAATCTAACGAAATGTTAAATGTTTTTTTTGCGATAATTTAGCTCGTAAACAGAGGGGGAAGGAAGGATGGGGTTTACGTAACGAAAAAAGAGCGTATTTTACACTTTTTATCGAGTATAAACATCATATAGGGACGTTTGTATAGGGGTGGGGGTTTACCCGAATAGAGGAGAGGGTGACCACTGAAAACAATTTTATTTTGAAAATAAAAAATGAAAACAGAACTTACATTGCTAATTGTGGCTGCCAAGGCTTCAAGTTCATCAATAATTTCATGTGTTCTATCCATTGTGTTCTGGAAATTTCTGATAATTTAATCACATTGCATGCCCGTTATATACGAAATCTCAAGGGTGAATTGTTATGTAACGGGGAAATCATATGTAACCAGCCCTCTGATTGGCTGAGAAGGAGGATGTATCCGATTCGCTGATTGGCTGAGAAGGATGCATGTGATCTAACTGTTTCCGGGAAACTCATAACATTTGGCTTGAACAATAACATCAAATACTATTTCTGGATCATCCATAAAACAGACATGAAAAACATCAAATATATTGGACAACACACATATCCATCCATGAAAAAATACATAAATGTGACAATATCTCTTTTTATCAAATTCTCACTGACAAAAACCATTAAACATTCATAATTTGATGTTGACATCCGAGAAAAACATCAAATAATCGACCAACACACATAACCATCCAAGAAAACATACATAAATGTGACAAAGTTCATGTTTTTCAAATTCTCATTGACAAAAACCATAAACCGAGTGGTTCTCGTGCCAATATATGGTGTTAAAAAAAGTTGTAGGTGGCAGCAGGGTGTTCTCGTGGGGGTATAAGATAGCTTTCTACTAATATATTTTCAGTCTATAGTTAATTACACTATTAATAAATAAAATAGGATACCCATTTCCAAAAAGTATGTCCTTGATAAAGTTTAATTCTGCTGTGATGTCGGAATCAGAACAAATATTTAAAGCACGATCGACGAGGGATATTACGACGGCTCTTTTAACTTTTGGGGGTGGTTTGATTTAAAATGCAAATATCTATTATTTTTTGTTGGTTTTCTATAAATATTAAAATTGAGTTTATCGAAGCTACGAATAACTAACACATCTAGGAATGGGATTTTATTTGCGATTTCGATTTCTAAAGTAAACTGTAAATTTCTATCGTATGTATTAAGGTGATCTAAAAAACCCTTAAGCTCATTTTCCCCATAGTTCCAGAGTGAAAAAGATATGTCCCCAAAAGATATGTTACCAGCAAATTAATGGCTTAGCGATGGGCGTGCCCCTCTCCGGGTTACTGGCGAACATTTATGTGGACTTTTCCAACTTTAGTTTTTCCAACTTTAAACGGTGTAATTTCTCAGAAAGTCTTTGTCTAGAAATCCTAAAAGCATGCTGAAAAGAATTTTCAGCAATAGCCTTAATTTGATGAAAATCAGCATAAGAAAGCGTACATAATATTTCTCGCTCTAGCCTGAAAATATCCTGAAATAACCGGTAGCGCTTGCTTTTGCAGTCGCTAATAACATGATTTTAAATACCAAACCCTATACGTTCTGTAAATTGCCGTTCGTTACGTGTGTTTAAGTGAAGTGAAGGTCGTATTGACTTGACTCTCTAATAATCCACCTTTTGTCCCAAATGCGTATCCTGGTCCTGCTGTAATAAATCTCAGCTCCACGCCCCTTACAACAGAGCAAAATCAGGTTCTGTCGAAAGGATTGAAATTTTCTATAACCCCTTCGAAAATACCCTATAGTGAAACTATCGCAAACACAGAAGGGTCTTTTCATGACTCTAGTGTGGATATTGGAGAGATTGTTGAGGTTAGAGCACAATTTGTTGAAATTTTGTTGGATTCGCCTTCTATTAATAATCCAATTTTAAAATTTTTTAGTAAAAATGAACACTTGGTCTTACACGCACTACGTAAAGATCATTCCAGGATTATTACGAAAGCCGATAAAGGCAATACTGCAGTTGTATTAGATTCAGATGATTACGACAAAAGTCAGAGAAATTTTAAATGATTCTAACTCATGTGAGCAATTAGCTACCGATCCCACAGAAAAATTTTTCCAGGATGTCCGAAAAGGGCTTTCTTATCTAAAAGGAAAAGGCGAATTACAGATCAGTTGTACAAAAGGTTTTACCCACGTGGATGCACGTCCTCTCGCTTTTATGGTCTTCCTAAAGTTCATAAGCCCGGTAATCCACTTCGACCCATTGTTTCTTCTGTTAATTCTCCTACAGAAAAAATAGGGAAATTCTTATCAGTTGTATTTCGCCCACTAATTCAGGCTTAAAAATTCCGCTGATTTTGTTTCCAAGGTAAAGCAAGTTTCGGTTAAACCAAATAAAACAATTGGCAGTTTTGATGCAAATTCAATGTATACCAATTGTGATCCTCAAAAGGCCGAACTAATTTTGGAGCAAAAACTTAATTTTAACCCATCTATATCAGAAAAATCTACTCTTTCGCTTACAGCCCTTTGTAACAGAACTTCTTTTTGCTTCCATTATAGAGGCATTTTTTATAGACAGAAATATGGGCTCTCCATGGGTGCCCCACTTTCTCCAATACAGGCTGATATCTTCATGAAAGACCTTGAAGAAAGGGCTATTTTACAAAGTTTTTGTAAACCTTGTTTCTTGATTCGTTTTAAAGATGATATTTCTAATCCGGAGGAGCATAGTGACGAGTCTTCTAGGTTTTTTCTTTACTTCCTCCATTTCTTGGATGCAAAACTCGAATTAGTTCAGAAATAAGAGGTAAAGAGACATCTTCCTTTCTTAAATGTTCTGGTGCACCGAAATGATTCATGTTTCGAGTTTGGTGTCTATAGAAAAATCACACATAATGACAGTTACTTAAGTTATTCCTCTAATCATTCTCCTGCTCTGAAAAGAGGTGTTGTCAATCCTCTAGTTGATAGAGTATTGAAAGTTTTTTCAACACGATTCTTGGATTTAGAGCTTAACCACCTTAGAGATATTTTATTTGGGAATGGTTATCCAATTAGTTTAATAAATTCTGTGATTGCAAAACGCATTAAAAGATTATCAGATAGTTCCACAGAAAACACAAATCAAAGGGAAAATTCAGTTTATCTTGGTCTCCCATACGTTAAAGAGGTTTCAGACCACATTTCAAAAAATTTAAGGAAAAATAACATTTACACTTATTATGGACCCAGAAAAACTATCAGGTCCCAAATTTATCAAGGTAAAGACCCTATCCCGATAGGTGAAAACTCCGATGTCTACAGAATTCCTTGTTCGTGTGCTTTTTGGTATATCGGAAGAACTTATCAGCGACTAACGGATAGATTAACTCAGCACTCTAGTTCAATTAATAATACACTTAAAAAGCGAAAAAAAACATAAAATTTTGACTCTGCCGTTGCAGATCACATATTTGAAAAACCAGACCATACTATTTTGTTTAATCAAGCTAGCCTAATTTCGCATGACAAAGGTATTGTCCAGCACTACAGAGAAGCTGTTGAAATTTATAAATACCAACATCTAGGTCTAGCTTTAAACAGACATTCTGGTGATTTAAGAATAAACGAGTCATATTTCGGTTTTCTCAAAAGAGAAGCCAATACTTTAGTAATCCCTGGAATAAACCTTTAACCACTTTCTCAGTCATCTAATCAAACACGCGAACAACCCCTTAGGTCTCAAAGGGTGTCTGCAAGAAATGCATTAATTAAAATCCGAAATCAGATGATATAGTTCTCCAACTTAGTTAATTGCTGGTTCGTTTTGTTTTTGATTGAATGAATTGCTTTCTTTTCTTTGTCAGTTGTTCACTAGTATTCGTCGATTGACTTGAAGAAGGTCAATTACTGATCATATTGACCTTCTTCAAGTCACAAAAATTACTCCTAATTATAAACTGACACAAATTGTAACTGGTCACTGTAAATTAAATTCATTTTTATGTAGAATTAATAAAAGCGATTGTTCCAATTGTGATTGTGGTGACGAGGAGACTTTATATCATTATCTGTTTGAGTGTAAATTTTTTGAAAATGAAAGAACTGACATTCAATTTAGAATACAAGGGTTTTATTGCTCTAATAATTTTAATATTAATGTTATCTGGTTCATTAAAGGGGTTGAGCATGCCATTTTCGAATATTTGAACCAAACAAAGAGACTAGATATTGCATAATTTTTTTTCCCCTTCATTTAATTACTATTAAGTGCTAATAATTGTTGTCAACTTATTGTTTTTCCTTTTCCATATTTCTGTGTGGTGTTTAGTATTTTGCTTGTGATTTTCAGTTTTTGATATTTTATGCTACATTTTGTAGATTAGATTGTGAAATACTCTGTACGGGTTTAGTCACTGAATAAAATCATTCATTCATGGCAGTTCATATTTTTTTGGATTTTGTGCAAATCACGGATATTGGCGAATAACTCGCTTTTATGGTTGTTAGGTAATTGGTTTTAATTCTTTTAATTTTTTGGCTTTTATTGAATTTTATTCATCTTTTAAGTTTTTGGTTTTTTCTTTGGTTTTTTGGTTCTTTCAAAATTGACTTTCCGCGTTTTTTTTTCGTTTTTTTTTTTTTCTTAGGCAATTTACTTGGATAAATTATTTCGTTTCGCGCTGAAGAAGATAGGCGTTTGTCCTCTCGAAATATTCACTTTGTTTTTTCAGTATTTTCATTTGGCCTATAAAACCCCCATTTTTGCTCGTTTTTCTTTACTTATGTATTTATAATTAATCCAAGATACAGCCCGAATCCTGTTGAATTCTAAGGTAACAGGAAATCACAAACCATTATTTTTTATACTTAATTCTTCTAAGGTAGATGTTGAACTTTGAGGAATTCTTGATTGTATACAAAAATCCAACCTAAAAAGTAAAATTATAAGCTATGAAGAATTTTTATGGCTTTAAAAAATTTAGATTTAAAGTAAATTTAAGTTACTTTAAGAAATTTTTTGAACATTAGCTCCACAGAAAGCATTTAACCCTTCAAGAGTAAAATTAATCCCATGGCACTTTTAGCTGGAAGCATTCTAATTCAAATATTAGAAATTGGGGAATTTAGGTTTAAAATTTCAGAATTTTTTTATTGAGAATTTTGGAATTTTCAGAAAATATTCAAACCCCAAAAATACTATTTAAAAAAATCTAGTTCTGACTTCCATAGAACAATAATATTCACCACGCTTCCAAAAACTTTAGAAAATGAAAATAAAAGCTAGAATGGATTAGAAAAGTACCAATATTAAAATGTATTATGCAACACTGGAAATATTGCAATAAAGTTTAGCTGTTATCCAGTATACAACTCTCAAGAAAAGAATTGACAAGATAACGCACATGTTTCGTTATTCTAAGCAAAAAAAAAAAACAAGCAAAGTAGAAAGCTCTAAAACCGAAGAAAACATATAACAACTTTATTTTAATTATTATGTGTTAAAATAAAAGGTTTTGAGGAGTTTTAGCTTATAAGATGAGTCCAACCTGTAAAAAATAAAACTCCAGCTTTTAAAAAAAAATGCAACCCACGAAACTAAAATTGTAAAGTATAATGCTTTTACACTCAGTTATTCTATTTTTACAAGGTACAAAATCTTGAGTTTGATTTTGTAAAGTTGCGTTGTGAAATTCAACAAATCTTTACTTTACTGAAATCAAACAATTCTCTTAAAAAATTGAACCCAACCTTTGTAGAAAGGTTGCACAATAGCCACCATGCGAATGGCGTGAGGCCTCTAGACATCAAGCTTGAAGTATGCTCAATGGTATATTGAATTGGAGCTACAGATGCTTTGTGGTTGTTTTTAAATTCTTTTGGGGGAAAGAGAAAGAAAGAAAAAAAGAAATTAAATGGATTAAGGATCGATGTGTATGTATTTAGACATTAAACTACGGAAAGTAAGTCTATTAATCAAAACAATCTTTTAGGCCAGCCGTATGGGCGCTGAAGCTGTATTGGCTCTTATGGAAGCGGAACCAGAAACTGAACCGTGCGTTGTTTCATTAGACGGGAATCTGGCCGTTCGACTTCCCTTAATGGAGTGTGTAAAAAAAACGCAAGTGGTATCAAAAGCTATGCATGAACAGAATTGGAACTTAGCTGTTCAGCTAAGAGGAAGGTAGCGTAATTAAAAAAAAAAATATTATGGTATTATTTTTTATCTTTTAATGCGAAGGTGCGACAAACAGCAGAGAATGCTTATGCTTTGTGGTTGTTTTTATATTCTTTTGGGTGAAAGAGAAAGAAAGAAAAACAGAAAAGTTAGAAGGCTCTTAAGTTTAGGGATGGATTTTTGGTTGAGATTTACTGTCTATGACTTTCAGCAAAAATCATTAATTTTATTCTTTTAGTAGAAATAATAACTTTTTCGTAGAAATCAACAATTAAGAGTATTTCCCTTTGGCACTTATTTTGTATAGATCAGTTTTAAATTTAAACTATTTATAAATTGGTCTTTGAAATAAATTTACGTTAGTAAGATTTGTCAAGGAATCTCCCCTTGTCAACAATGTTTTCTGGCGCAAATTGATTCTAATTTTTGTAATGTATTTAAATAGATGTTTTTATAATTCAAAATCAGTAAAATAAATTAGGTCTCTTTTTAACAAGTAAAATATAAGAAGCTAAATTTTTTTTTTCGAAGAAACTTTGTAACTTGGGGGTCAATACAAGAAAACTCTAATGAGTTTACGGAACTCAGACTCCATTTTTGTTGTGATTATTTGGGATGAAATGATGAAACTGGGAAATGATTGGATAAAGAAAAGCACATGGAGATCACCTTATACGAATCGAGTCCAAATGTTTGCCAAATCAAATTAGACAAAGACAAGACAAGTTAAATTTTCCATGAATCACACGAACAGTAATGATTTGTCTAGATGAAGTCAAAACAAGTAAAGATAAGTTGCAGGGACTGGAATAACATTGCTGTTTACCAATTTTTTCGAGTTGAAAAAATGTCTAGCTAACTGTTTTTATTTTCGCTTTTTACATTATTGTAAACCATCATTATAAGTTATATTATTGGATTCTAATAGAGATATTCTTTGGATTTCGTATATTGCGGCAAACTGTAGTGTGTGAATGCTACACCGTTTTACCATGGTCGTCTTTTACAGGCTGAGAAACCGTTGCACTAGATGGACTGAACTTGCCATGAAGAAACTACTAAAAATTTGATTTTGAGTTAATGGTAAGAAAGATATAGAGAATGTTAAGATTTTGGGAAATGATTGGATAAAGAAAAGCATATGGAGATCACTTCAAATAGCTAAATAAGTTTCTAATGCAAGGTGTTGCTTGTGACCTAAAGAAGCAAAGAAAATTAGTAGGGCCGAAGCTGATGTAGCAAAAAGGTTTACGGGTTAAACAGCCTCCTCATTTCTTTTCTTTTATTTTTTGAATGTTTTGGACAGTCGAGAAAAGAAGAAAGAAAACTAATGCAAGAGCTCTGTTACAGTCAAAGGTTTTATCATACTGAATATAAATTATAATAACCAAATATTTCTCTATAATCATATAGTTTCTTGCAAGAGTTTGCCCACTTTCAAAAACTGTGCACATCAGGTGGCTTTCTCTTTGCCTGGTGAAAGTGGTGAAACTGAGGTATTACAGGAAAGAAGCATGCCAAGCATGGCGGAAAAAATGACATGTGTGGTGGAACAAGTTGATCTTTGAAATTTACATCAGATGACAAAGAATAATTAGCCTATCACTTTGACAGGTTGAATTTTCCTTTCCACTGATGATAGTCTGACGGACACCCCAGAAAATGCTAAAAAATAGCCCCAGGAAAGGCTAAAAAATAGCAGTCTAGAAATTAAAGTTTACAGTTTTGACCCCTCCCTAACTCCCATATGGCAGAGCATATCTAAATCCATGACTGACGATCTCTTAAAAGCCACTAGAATACTTTGGTTGTATTGTTTGGAGAAGATAAAGTCGAAAAGTGAATTGTCAAGGTATGGATGATAACCCATACAATTCAAGCCATGCACAGCTCAACGCCGTGACTCACCCCAGAAAAAGAACAGCTAAACCATCTCACAAGCTGCCCAGTTGAACTCTGCTTTATGCCTTTTTGGAAAGCTGAAACTACTTTGGAACTACTTGAAAGGTGGATTGACTTATGTTTACGGGGTTTGGTATCGTCTTTTCTGAAACCGAAAGATTCTGGCTGTCGAAACTTTGGAGTTTTATAATTATTAATCTTATTGATCACTGCAAATCCTTAAGTCTAAAAAGGTTTCCAGAGCCTACCATGAAAAAAAGTGAAAAATAGATTTTTATATAATAATAATATTTCTGTGATATGCTCTTTTGAAAATTCAATTTCGTTTTATAGGAATTTTGCAAGAAATCTGGAAACGTATAAAATGTTGACTCGATTGAAGCCTCCTAAACTGAGTCCCGAAATGACTCAACAAATGGTAAGAATCTATTTTATTTTGTATCTAATCTTTTAAAATATCCCAAGGACAAAATTATACTTAAATCTATAGGAGAGGGAGGAAGAATACAAAGAAAAACAATACAAGTGGGATACACAAAAAAACAAAACAACAGTGGAAAATTCCAGAAAATTACGAGGGGGAAGTTGAACTAAATTAAGACTACGAATACACAGGTTATCAAAAAGAGATATCAGCAATGTCGTAGCAACATCTAATTGTATTAAATTGAAACTTCCTGGATTTCATGTGGGGGATGTTCAAGTGACCAAACCGCAATACGTTAGTACTACTGCTTATAATAGGGCTATGACTAGTAATACTAGTCATAAAACTATTACTACTATCTACTACTGTGACTACTATTCCAACTATCTCTAAGGGTATGAAGACGAAACTTTTATGGAATACTGAAGGGGAAGTTAAACTGAATCATATTTTTGGACTGTAAAGATGGCATACAGATAAAAAATGACTTCAGACTTGGAAAATCCCCATTACTTAGCATCCCATTTCCCCGTTGTTTCAATTATGTATCATCACCTTCTGACATCACCAAGGGCGGAACTGAGGTACTAAGTTGTGGGATATTTGAATTCTGACTTCAGTTTCAGTCTCTCTGAACTTGAACTAAGGGGAAACGATCCTTCAATTACATATTTTTTTCAATCACACATCATATTATAATACCACAAATTGAATTTTATCCCTTCCAACCTCACCTAGGCCGGATATAGGGTACTCATTAATGGAATTATTCTATTCTAATGTCATTTATGGTTCCCCAAAACTTGAATAAATAGGAAATGACCTTTCTATCCACCAAATACTACACAAATTATGATTCTGATTTTTTACCCCCAAGTGACCTTTCTTGGGTTGAAACGGGGTACTAAGCGGTGAGATTATTCAATTTTGATATCATTTTAGGTCTCCCTAGACTTTAATTAACAGGAAATGACCTTTTAATCCCGAAAATATTGTGGAAATTTAAATTTAAGATTTTCTGCTCTTTTTCCTCTTTTTTACTACCACTTTTTACTACCGCAGCACAAAGCTATCCTAGGCCAACACAGCTTCTTACACTTCTCTTCCATCCCAATCTTTTCAAAGCCTCCCATTTTACACCTTCCCAGGGAATTCCCATTTCCCTAAAACAAATGAGATCTAAAATCTTTAAATACCTTGTTTTGGCTAATATTTATAAATTGATTTCGCTGTTGCTTCCAAATTACTGATTACGAATTACTTCTGGTCTAACCATGAAAACGGTGCATTGATTAGAAATACCGTTCTGAAGACGGTTACAGAAAATATTTTCTTATGAAATTTTGCCGTTTTTCTGGAAAACAGTGTATTTGAAGAAAGCTTTTGCATTGGATCTTGACTGGTATTGTACCCCTGCTTGTGTGGGAATTTTTTTAGGAAAGGGGCACAATCTTGGAAAAGCGCTAAATATAATTGATTATATAAATATAAAATAAAAACTGTAAGTTACTCAATATTTCATGGGGCACTCTAGCGGGCCCTTAAAGACTCATGAATTAGGATGTGTGCTCCATGAAAAATATACTAAACATTCGGATTGATGAAAATATGTACACCAGATCACATAAAAAATAGGAAAGAACGCCAAATATTTTAACTATCATTGTATTTATCAGTGGAGCAATACGAATAGAATATGACAAACTAATCGGAAGAAAGGTAGAAATATTTATTGTCCTTGGACAGCTTCCTTTGTCATTGTTTCTTATCATATTTTTTTTTTCTCCTTGCAACATTGTCTTAAAATTACTGGATCGAGCAGGTCATTCGCGGTTGGGGTGAGAATATGTCATAAAAAAAAAATTTAAAACAATGGGAACTTCCTGGGAGGGTGTAAAGAGGGAACCTTTTAATAGATTGGGATGAGGGATGAGCGTGTGTAGCTGCTTCGGCCTCAGGTGGCTTGGATCTGCGGTGAGCTGTTAGTTGTAGTAATAGTAGTAATGGTAGTAGTAGTAGTAGCAGTAGTAGTAGTAGATAATTTCTTAAACCGAATTGGCCTGACATAACATAAAGGAAGAAAAACGAGCTAAAATGGGGTTTTTAAAGGCCAAATTTAAATACTGAAAAAACACAACAAAGCGAATATTTTGAGAAGACAAACGCCTCTCTTCTTCAGCGCGAAACGAAATAATGTATCCAAGGAAATTGCCGAAGAAGAAAAAAACAACAAAAAACAAACGCGGAAAGTCAATGTGAAAAGAACCAAAAAGCCAAAGAAAAAAAACCAAAAATTTAAAAGATGAATAAAACTGAATAAAAGCCAAACATTAAAAGAATTAAAACCAAATACCTAACAATCATAAAAGTGAGTTATTCCCCAATATCCGCGATTTGCACAAAATCCAAAATATTATGAACTGCCATCGAGGGATACTAGCGAACAACTGAGAAATAAAAGAAAAGAAAACAATTCATACACTCAAAAACAAAATGAACCAGCAATTAAATAAGTTGGAGAACTATGTCATCTGATTTTGGATTTTGATTATTGCATTTTTTGCAAATACCCTTTGAGACCTAAGGGGTTGTTCATGTGTTTGATTATATGGCTGGGAAAGTGGTTCAAGGTTTATCTCAGGGATTACTAAAGTAGTGGCTTCTGTTTTGAGAAAACAGAATATGACACATTTATTCTTAATTCACCGGAATCTCTGTTTAAAGCTAGACCTAAATGTTGGTATTTATAAATTTCAACAGCTTCTCTGTAGTGCTGGACAATACCTTTGTCATGCGAAATAAGGCTAGCTTGATTAAACAAAATAGTATGGTCTGGTTTTTCAAAAATGTGCTCTGCAGCTGCAGAGTCAAAATTTTCTGTTTTTTTACACTTTTTAAGTGTATTATTAATTAACTACAGTGCTGAGTTAATCTATCCGTGAGTCGCTGATCAGTTCTTCCGATATACCAAAGACCACACGAACAAGGAATTCTGTAGACACCGGAGTCATAGGCAGTGCGCTAGTGCTGCCTAAGTGAAGAACGATGTGGGCACAATGTGTTTTCTGTTGTTTTTTTTCTTCAGCCGGGCACTTCGTATAGAAGGATTTGTCTTATAAACTTCAAAAAGGGATCATTCGACTAGAAATTGGAGTGGCTAGTGCCCTTTTTAATAGTCGAAAGTTATTGGAGGACAACTAACCCCCCCCCCACGCCCATCCTTCTCCCAAACACATCCAATCAAATTTTGAGATAACCATGTTCAACGTAGTTGATTTCCAGATAGAAAATATATTTTTGAGGAGGACACTCCCCCACAACCCTCAGGGTAAGGATTATAAGTTATACCCTGGGGGTATATAAGGTTTTTATTGAAATCTTTGTCGTAGAAACTTGGAAAAGGGCTCATTCAATTTGAAATTCAAAGGGATAGTACTCTTTTTTTAATAGTCGAAAGTGATTTAAGGGCAACTAACCCCCCTCTCATGCCCACCTTTTCCCCAAACACATCCAATCAATTTGTTTAGATAGCCGATTTACTCAACGTAGTTGAAAGTTTTGGAAATTAGGTCTTTAAAGATGACAACCCCTCCCCCCACAGGCCTTAGGGCAAGGGTTATAAGTTATGCCCTGGGGTATATAAAGCTTTTATTGAAAGTGTCGTCGTAGAAACTACAAAAGGGCTCATTTAATTGTAAATTGAAAGGGCTAGTGCCTTTTTTAATAGTTGAAAGTGATTGGATAGCGACTCTCACGCCCACCATTTTCCAAAACAAATCCAATCAAAATTTTGAGATATCCATTTTGTTCAACGTAGCTGAACGTTCTGGAAATTGGGTCTTTTAGGATGATAACCCCCTCAGAGCCCTCAGTGCAAGGGTTATAAGTTATGACCTGAGGCATATAAAGTTTATATAGAAAGTCGTTGTAGAAATCATAGGCAGCACGATTGGACTGTCTAAGCAAAAACTGGGGAAAATCAAGAATGAGACATAAGATAGGGACTAAGTAAAGAGGAGGACACTCCACCACAACCCTCTGGGCAAGGGTTTTAAGTTCTGCCCTGGGGGCATATAAGAACGATGTTGGCACAATGTATTATTTATTAATTTTTTCCTTTAGAGCAGGGCACTTCGTATCGAAGAAGTTGTCGTAAAAGCTTCAAAAAGCACTCATTAAATTTGGAAATTGGAATGGCTTGTGCCCTTTTTAATAGTCGAAAGTGACTGGAAGGCAACTAACACCCCTCTCACGCCCGCCATTTCCCCAAACACATCCAATCAAAATTTTTAGATAGCCATGTTGTTTAACGTAGTTGAAAGTTCTGGAAATTCGGTCTTAGAGGATGACTACCACCCTAACTGACCTTAGGGTAAGGGTTGTAATTTACTTACAACCCTTATATTGCAACACCTTATATTGCATATAAGGTGTTTATAGAAAGCGTTGTCGTTTCCAAAAGGGCTCATTCGATTGGAAATCGAAAGGCCTAGTGCCCTTTTTAATAGTCGAAAGTGATTAGAAGGCTTGACATTTTTATAGTAAAGATCGAAGTAGGTATAATGTATTATTTTTTGTTGTTGTTGTTGTTTAGACCAGGGCACTTCCTATCGAAGGAGTTGTCATGGGAACTTCGAAAAGGGCTCATTCGATTGAAAATAGAAAGGGCTGATGCCCTTTTTAATGGTCAAAAGTGTTTTGAGGGCAACTAATCCCCCTTCCACTCCCACGCCCACCCTCCTAAGCCAACCCTCCCATTTCTGCTCTTAAAATTTAACCAAATCAAAATAGCGTAAGTGTATCCAAGCTATCAAAGAAAGTAAACAGATTTTTTCACCCCTATGCATAGGAAAAGTAAACCCCTATGCCATCCCAAGGCCAGAACAAAATTTGCACTTTCCTTAAAAAATACAAATGAATGTGCATTGTCAGTTTAATATACATATACTGATATTTAGTAATCAAAATGTTAATATTATTTGATTTATTAAAGTTATAAAAGTAAAAACATTTATGTTTTTTCAGTAAAGTACAAATTTTGCTCTGGCCTTGGGAAGGCACAGGGGTTTTGCGCCCAACCTATGTTAATTTCTGCTCGTTTTGAGTTTGAATCGGTTAATTATTGTAATTTCTGTTCGTTTCGGGTTTCATTTATTTATCAATGCTGATTTGTTATAGTTTCACGCTTGGTAGATTATTTGATTTTATTTTTGCTCAATTTTTTGTTTAATGGAGTTCTTTACTTTTCTTTGAAAAACTTATTTTGTTGAAAAAGTTTTTTAAATTAATTAAAGTAAAGACCCTATCCCGATAGGTGAAAACTCCGGTGTCTACAGAATTCCTTGTTCGTGTGGTCTTTGGTATATCGGAAGAACTGATCAGCGACTCACGGATAGATTAACTCAGCACTCTAGTTCAATTAATAATACACTTAAAAAGCGGAAAAAAACAGAAAAATTTGACTCTTCCCTTGCAGAGCACATTTTTGAAAAACCAGACCATACTATTTTGTTTAATCAAGCTAACCTTATTTCGCATTACAAAGGTATTATCCAGCACTACAGAGAAGCTGTTGAAATTTATAAATACCAACATTTAGGTCTAGCTTTAAACAGAGATTCTGGTGATTTAACAAATAAACGAGTCATATTTCGGTTTTCTCAAAAGAGAAGCCGATACTTTAGTAATCCCTGAAATAAACTTTGAACCACTTTCCCAGTCATATAATCAAACACGTGAACAACCCCTTAGGTCTCAGGGGGTGTCTGTAAGAAATGCAATGATTAAATCTGAAATCAGATGACGTAGTTCTCCAACTTATTTAATTGCTGGTTCTGTTTGTTTTTGAGTGAATGAATTGTTTTCCTTTCTTTTATTTCTCAGTTGTTCACTAGTATCCCTTGATGGCAGTTCATAATTTTTAGAATTTTGTTTAAATCGCGGATATTGGCGAATAACTCGCTTTTATGGTTGTTAGGTATTTGGGTTTAATTCTTATGATTTTTGGCTTTTATTGAATTTTCTTCATCTTTTAAGTTTTTGGTTTTTTCTTTGGTTTTTTGGTTCTTTTCAAATAGACTTTCCGCGTTTGTTTTTTGTTGTTTGTTTCTTCGGCACTTTTCTTGGATACATTATTTCGTTTCGCACTGGAGAAGAGAGGCGTTTGTCCTTTCGAAATATTCGCTTTGTTATGTTTTTTCAGTATTTTCATTTGGCCTTTAAAAACCCCATTTTTGCTCGTTTTTCTTTCTTTATGTAGTAGTAGTAGTAGTAGTAATAGTAGTAGTAGTATTAGTAGCAGTAGTAGTAGTAGCAGTAGTAGTAGTAGCAGTAGTAGTAGTAGTAGTAATAGTAGTAGGTTTAGCATTTATTGCTTTTAAATTAAGTTGACTAATTAACGTCAACATAGAAAGGGCATACATCATTCTGTGTTATATCTGAGAATGACATTGGTGATGTCACTGAGGGAGAGAAGCTTTCTCCCCTCCCTTCCAGAAGATTCTTGGAATAAACCTTGTAAATCTTGACTGGTGTGGTCAAGTCCTATTATTCAAAATATGTACTATTCAAGAATCTTCAGGACTTTTACTCAGGAAATCTGCCATAATTTTGTTCAGGGAATCTACTTGAACTTGACAGAGGGTTTGTACCAGAATTCAGCTCAAGCAGTATATTGCAGTTCGATGCAGTAACGGAACTTTAGTAATGGGATCACCCCAAATTTGCTCAAGAAATCAGCTGGAATTTGGCTAGGTAATATGTCAGAGCTTGACTTGACACTGAACAGTGTCCACTATGGGGCTATCTTGTGTCTGTGGTATCTTGTGTATTCTTCTTCAACGCCGTTTCTCCCACTCAATGTGTCAATTTCGTAACCGGTTTGTGACAGATCTACCAAAGTCTGTGTCTTAGCGTGAGCGTTGACTTCTGAGAAAAGTCCAACTAGGTCTATATTCTCTGCTTGGAATGGAACAGTAAGATCGTTAGTCTGGTCAACAAACAGGCACACAAGGGCTGAAGTTTTGACAAAATATAGATTTTGATCTATAAGAAACTGTAAGTTAAACTTCATTTAGAGCAATAGCGCTGAGTTTTGGGTGGCGCAAGTGCCATTCATGTTTATAATATTTTTCTGGGTTTCAAGTTTCAGTGTCACCCTTTTTCTCAATTTTGGCAACATTCTATCATATTTAATACTTTAAAGGATAAACCATTCATTTTGCCCCTAAGGAGTCTTATATTTATTTTTTTCTGAGGAATGAGGGTGTTCTTTACTTGAACAGGATGGTCAAAATAAGGATCAAGATAAACAATGTAAAATAAAATTGGCATCACAGCTTAATATTTCAACTCAAATTCTAATAGTGTTTCCAAGCGATTCAGTACAAATATGTAAGGACTATTGACTTGGAGGTAGTGTTGAAATATTTAGCGTTTTCTAACAGCTTTCTTCTTCATTATGTTTTATCATTGTTTTTAATTGCAGCCAACCAGAGCGGTCATGGAAATTTATCGGATTTTTATTACTCTTTAAGTCTTGGTTGGATCAGCTGCTAAGTAAACTAGCTAATTACTTAAACAACAAGTAGAAAAATAGGAATTTTTTTTATATAAGACAGTGCAATGCAAATTTAAATTAATATTTCGACCCTACATCTGAGGGCCGTCCTCAGCAAAATAAATGAAGAAAAAACAAATATAAAAGAACTCACATTAAAACACAATCTGTAAACCTAAAATATTTTCTCAAAACAGTCCTAGCATCATTACTTCAGAGAAGTGCAACCAGGACTGGTACATCAAGCGAAGTGAAAAAGATAATTTATTCAAATGGAATACTAAACATTTACAAAAAAAAGCTCTTACAGCTAATCTTCCCTTTCTGGCAGCCCGCCTAGAAGGTCTATCCGTTACAGGTTGAGTGGTATTGTTTACTGTTTTTTTAATATCTTTAGTTAAATTATTTTTAATTAAATTTGTATAAAAGGCATTAAGTGAATATTCCCCTGAATCCCTAAATAAAGAAATATAACTGTTTATTTTGATTCTAATTTCAACTGCCTCTCGAACAACCAGTTTTATGCCTAAATCATTGCTAATAAGCGAAAAAGCATTTTATGGCAAGGATTATCAAAGATATGACTGCTTAAAGCAGAATCGAAAAAAATATTTGTACTATTACAATTTAAGGCTTTAGTTATGTCATCTTTGTGCTGTTGTAGGCATTTTTCTAAATTTTTATGGGTTCTAGTAGTTGCCACAATCACATGGTATTTGATAACTCTGTCATTAGCGAGTAACTGGCGTTATGTCTTTACCAGAGTTTAGGAAGTTCAGGATTTTTAAATGATTTGTAAATACTACATAAAGATTATTTTGTGGGCTCTCTTTCTTTAAATTTGTAATGACTTTTGGAATATAAGGAAGATAAATTATATTTAAGGGCTGGTTAGGAGCTTCACATGGTAAAAGACACTTGATTCTATGGGAATGTCTTGCCAGTCATCGGATAATTGTATTATTAATAAAGACAATAGTCTAATCGATTCCAAAAAGTATGTCTCTAATAAAGTTTAGTTCATCTGTGATGTGAGATTCAAAGCAACTGTTTAGGGCACGATCGACAAGAGATGTAACAACAGCTCTTTTAACATGTGTGGGGGGGGGAGGTGATTTTATTTAAAATGTTGACATCTGCTGTTTTGTGTGGGTTTTCTGTAAATTGTAAAATCCAGTTTATAAATGCTACGAATAATTAATACATCCAAAAACGGTAATTTATTTTCAATTTCAGTTTCTAAGGTAAACTGTAGATTTCGGTCCAATGTAATAAGGTGATCTAGAGAACCCCTAAGTTCATTTTCCCCATAATTCCAGAGCGATATTACAACATCCATGTAACGTCCCCAATAGATATGCTTTAAAAATACGAATTTAAGGCACAATTTTCAAGGTGTTCTACATAAATATTCGCTAATAACCCAGATAGAGGTGCCCCCATAGAGAAAACCTTTATTTGTTGATAAAAATAATTATGGAACTCAAAATACATTGAATACTTATTACAAATTTTGACTAGGGACACTAAATGCTTGCCATCTATTCCTGTTGTTGAATCTTCTATTAAATGATAATTTTCTTCTATTTTATTTGTTAATAATTGGTCAGATATTGCTACATCAATATTAGTATACATAGAAGCTATGTGAAAACTTGCTATTGTATTTTCTAAAATGATTGCATTCTATAGTTTTTCCATTAGATCTACCGAATTACTTATGTACGATTTTTGGGAATAGAGCAAAGGTTTTAAGACAGTGTACAGCCATTTTCCAATATTGGAAGCAGGGGCTCTCATCCATGCTACAATAGTTCTTAAGGAAATGCCTTCGTTATGTAATTTTGGTAAACCGTAAAATTTTGGACAAAAGCTAACACGGGGGAGAATTTATTATATAATTAATTTAAAAAAAAAACTACCGAAAAATTAGTTTTTTAAAACAAAAGTAAAGGCCATTTTAAACTTAAGCTCAGAAGATACAAATACCTGTTAAAATTCAAACTCAAAACGACCAGAGATTACTATTAAAGAATAAATGAAACCCAAAACGAACAGAAACTAAATAAACAATCATAGCAAATAACATACAACAGGTAATAATTTTAATGAATAAATAGATCTTAAAGCGAGTAATGCTTAGATTGAATATAAAAATGAAGCTTAAAACGAAAAATAAAATTTGCTATTGAAGTATAAATAAAACTTAAAACGAACAGAAAATAAATAAACAACCAATGCAAACAAACATACAATAGATATTAATGTAAATGAATAAATAAATCTTAAAACGAGTGAAGCTTGAATTGAATATGTAAATCAAGCTTGAAACGAACAAAAATCACTTCAAACAAGAGTTTGAGTATCGCCTCCTTCTCTCACTGTATAAGTCTAAAACCTACTGCGTCATTGGCGCTTTACTGAAAACCAATTACATTACAAATATTTTCTCTTGTACTTGAAATTGAAAATAAACATTAAAATTATAGTAGAATTTTGAACTATTAAGCTTTCAGTAATTTATATCATTGTTCATCAAACATTTAAATTAAATTATTATTTCTGTCTAAAGTTGTTCAAGACGAATATAGTTTCAAAGCAAACAAGAGTTTGGATACTGCCCATTTCCTTAACTGTAAATAAAAACCAAAAGCCTACGGCGTCATCGGCGCTTAACTAGAAACAAATTGTATTAGAAATTTTTTCTTTTCTAGTTCTTGGGGAAAAAAGGATGTGTTTTCTGGGGGGGGGGTGTTAGTTGCCCTCGGATACCTTTTGACTATTAAAAAGCGAATTAGAACTTTTAATTTCCAATCAAATGAGCCCCCTCTGAAGTTTATTCGAGCACCCCTTTCATAAGAACCATATACGCCCCCAGGATAACACTTACAACGCTTACCCCCCGGGCCCTGGGGAAGGGGGGGGGCTGTGTTGACACCAGAGTTTTTGTTATTTAATTTTTGAACAATTAAAAAAAAAACTGGGTATCCCAAAAATTTGTAGTGGATGGGTTAGGTGAAAAAAGGGCGTGGCGGGGAGGTTAGTTACCTTTAAATCTCTTGACTCTTAAGAAGTGAACTAGAACTTTCAATTTCTAATCAAATGAGCCCTCTATGAAGTTTATACGAGCATCCCTTTCATAAGAACCATACATGCCTTTAGGGATGACTTAGAACGCCTTCCCCCGGGTGCTGGGGGGTTGTATTGACAGCAGAGTTTTTCTTATGTGACCTTTGAACTATTTTTAACAAAATGTCTATCTCAAAATGTTCATCATATGGGATTGGAAAAAGAAGGCAAGGAGGGGGGGGGGGCTAGTTGCCCTTGGATTTCTTTTGACTATTAAAAAGTGAGCTTGAACTTTCAATTTCCATTCAAATGAGCCCTCTGCAGTTTATACGAGCATCCCTTTCCTAATAACCATATATGCCCCAGGGCATAACTTACAACGCCAGCCCCTTGGCCCTGGGGGTTGTGTCGACACCTGAGTTTTTTTATCTGGCTTTTGAACAATTTTTAACTTAATGGCTATCTCAAAATTTTTGTCGGATGCATTTGGGGAAAAAGGCGTGGGGGAGCCAGTTGCCCTCCAATATTTTTTGAGTCTCAAAAACCGAACTATAACTTTCAGTTTCCAATCAAATAAGCCCTCTTTGAAGTTTATACGAGCACCCCTTTGATTAGAACCATATATTCCCCAAGGGTATAACTTACAACGCCTGCTCTCGGGGCTTGGGGGGCTGTGTTGACCCCGGAGTTTTCGTTATATGGTCTTTGAACTATATTTTAAGAAATGGTTATCTCAAAGTTCTTATTGGATGGTTTTGAGGAAAAAAGGGGGGAGGGGGCTAGGTGCCCTCAAATCCCTTTTTAGTCTTAAAAATTCAGCTAGAACTTTCAATTTCCAACCAAATGAACCCTCTTTGAAGTTTATTCGAGTATCCCTTCCAAAAGAACCATATATGCCCCCAGGGCACAAATTACAACGCCTGCCACCGGGCCCTGGACGTTTGTGTCGACACCGGAGTTTTGGTTATATGATCTTTGAACTATTTTTAACAAAATAGCTGTCTCAAAATTTTTATTGGATGCATCTGGGAAAAAAGGGCGTAGGGGGAGGGGGACTAGTTACCCTGTGATATCTTTTGCCGCCTAAACAGTGAACTAGAACTTTCAATTTCCAATCAAATGAGCCCTCTCTGAAGTTTATAGGATCATTCCTTCCATAAGAACCATATATGCCCCAGGGCATAACTTATAACCCTTGCCCTGAAGATTATGGGGGGAGTGTCTTGCTCAAAGATATAATTTCCAGAACTTTCAACTACGTTGAACAACATGGCGATCTCAAAATTTTGATTTGATGTGTTTGGGGAAATGGTGGGCGTGAAAGTTGTGTTTGTTGCTTTCCAATCACTTTTGACTATTAAGAAGGCCACTAGCCATTTAAATGTCCAATCGAATGAACTCTTTTTGAAGTTTCTAAAACAATACTTTCTATAAAAACCTTATATACCCCCCGGGCATAACTTACAACCTTTGCCCTGAGTGCTCTGGGAGGGGGAGGGGGGGAGAGGTTTGTCATCCTCAAAGACCCAATTTCCAGAATTTTTAACTTCGTTGAACAAAATGGCTATCTCAAAATTTTGATTGCATGTGTTTGGGGAAAAGGTGGGCGTGAGAGAGGGATTAGTTGCCCTCCAATCACTTTCGACTATTAAAAAGGGCACTAGCCCTTTGAATTTTCAATCAAATGAGTCCTTTTTGATTTTTTACGACAAAGGCTTCTATAAAAACCTTATTTGCCCCAAAGGCATAACTTACAACCCCTGCCCTGAGGGTTGTGGGGAGAGTGTCCTTCTCAAAAACATAATTTCTATCTAGAAATCAATTATGTAGAACAAAATGGCTATCTCCAAATTTTGATTGGATGTGTTTGGCAAAATGGTGGGTATGGAAGGGGTGTTACTTGCCTTCCAATCACTTTTGACTCTTAAAAAGGGCACTAGAGCTCTCCATTTCCAATCGAATGAGCCCCCTTTGAAGTTTATTCTACCACCCCTTCCATATGAAGTGCCTCTGGGGAAAAAAATAAATAAATAATAATGATAATAATAAAACATTGGAGCCGTATGGCCTTTACTATAGGCAACGCTATAACGTTGCCTCTAATTGTGGGGTGATTTTAGCATTTGGTTTTAGATTCTTTAATTCAGTTATAATTTTATTCGTAAACTTATCAGTATGATCGTGACTCGTGGTAGTATATTTTTTTGTCTTTTAAGCGTTAATAAATTTTGTTGTCATAATGCAACGTATCCATGACAACAAGTAAATTGGTTTTGTCTGCTTTTGTTATTATAACAGATGGGTCTAGACCCCGGCACCACGCCGGCACATCAACTGAACGCCACCAACGAGATACCCAGTTGATCACCACCAAAGTGTTGCAACGCAGCCGCTGCGTCACCAGCACACTACCACCAGCAGAGGCGACGGCGTTCACCTGACTTTGAATTAATTTTGTGGCAATTCTTTATTGTGTCAACCGCAAAATCAGAGCTTTTCTTTTCTCATGTGGTTAAGTATTTCAAAAATCCTGATTAGAAATCAAGCAGGGCTTGCACTACCCCCGAGTTTTCGGAAATTTCCCGGAAAATCTGTTTGTCACCCCGAAAAAACATTTGGTTTTCTGAATCCCCGAAAATCACCCAATGACGGTGCCACCCCTAGTGATTTATCACTTGTGACTATCCCTGCCAAATATTACTTTGCATACCATAATTCTTTACTACTGTCTTGTTCATTGACATTATTATGTTCTTAGAAATACATTCTAGGTAATTAAAACATTGTTGCATCTGGTTTGTCGAGCATCTGGTATTGCGTAATCATTCATGTTGTCGGTGAAACGATACAATGGTTCCGACGGCACACATATCCCACTGCTTCTATGACACACATCTCGCACCATTTCTATGACGCGCATATCCCACCATTCTGAGCGCAAACATATCCCACCATTTCGATCGCACAGTACCCCAATAATTCTGAGCGCAAACATATCCCGCCATTCCGAGCGCACGGTACTCCACCATTCCAAGCTCACACATATCCCCCCACATCTGGTCTGTCGAGCATCTGGTATTGCGTAATTGGTCATGTTGTTGCTAAAATAATACAACAAATCTGACGACATACATATCCCACGGCACCTGATCTGACAAACATCTGGTATTGCGTAATCATTGATATTGAGTGTTTCCAACTTGACTTAAGACTCTATCAGAATGATTTTTCAGTCTCTATTTTTTCATAAGAACAGTCGACAGTTTAAAAAATTTTTCCAAACAGGTATAATTGATTTTGACATTACTCGATTACTCCTCTCTCTAGATGTAAAAAAGAATATTCCTATTATTCTCAAGTCAGTTTCTATTTGGTGGTGTGAGAACCAACACAGTTAATAATGTTATACATATGTCCACTATGTTGATATACATTGGGCAGTTGGTTGTCATGTGAGAACTGCACTAGTGATGATGACTATAACGAAAAGTCTAGGTTATGCAATCTATGTAAATTGCATAGAGGATATGCAGTACGAATTAAGGACTGTAATTACTGTCTTGAAGAGGTTTTTGACTCTCGCCCTGGAGGATACCAATGCTCCAAATATTACTTTGATATGTGTGGTCAATGGGAAAATACTTACCCTGGTATGATTGAAAAAAAAACTAGACGTGACTTCAGTTTATTTCTAAGACACTGGTATCGTCGTGGATTTAAATTGTTTTGGGAATAAGAATTTGGACGATGTTTCAGTTGTCAAAACAACAAGAGAGTATGGTTTTTACGTCATTGTGGTGAGGACAATGGTAGTTAGGATTATAAACCTACTTATTTTTATTTGGATGTTACAGAAAGTGATCCTTCATGTGAGAATACCTTGTGTGACAAACCCAATAAACAAATTGAAACATGTGAATTTGCCAACGCGAATCAAAATAGTATCATTGATTTCACAGAGATTAATAAAAGTGGAGTTACATTATACTGTAACTCCACCATCAAAAACTTCCTCACATCAAAAACTTCCTTGAAAGAAGTGGAATACCTATTATTCAAAATTAGAAGCGAGTACAAGATTTATCAACCAAAAGCTGTGGTTTTCATGCATTATTATATTTTATTTTTCGATGTCGTGACTATACTTGCAATGATTTTCTGAACATTTATGCAGACAATCCTCGATTGAATGACTTCATAGTAGAAAATATCCTGTCCTACCTGTTTAATATTGATTTCAGTGTCCTAAGAATAAAGCGTTTTAATAATGTATATAAATTTGTTTATTAATAAAACGTATGTATACAATAACTGTGATACCACTGGCTTCGTAATATACGGGTGTCACAAACTACTGGAGGGAAAAGCCCCGGCCCCAAATTATAATGTAATGCCCGCGTCTACCACACCGGTTCTGCAAATATCGGGTTTGGTACTACCCTATTTACAGTATACCCTGTCCCAGGGTATGATAACGCGATCAAGTAGTCAAATGGCCACTTTCTAAAGCCAAGTGTACCCGCCTTGGGTTACGGCTAGAAAATCTCTAGCTCTCTCCTTGGAGGTAACAAACCCCCCTGTCAATAAATAATGACGGTATCTCGTAACTCTATTCCTACCCTGCATGGGTTATGGAAACTAGTACACAGTTTGTAGAAAATACCATACGTGTATTCTTCCAAACGGTCACAATAATACCACAAAAATATATCTCCCCGAATGGGGTCTAAACGCAGACTAAATCAAAAATAGTACTCTATACACAACTGTTCATAGGGTTGGACCTTCGCTTGGCCCAGCCAGTCATCTCAATCCCCATTCAGAACCAATTCTACTCTCTTAGCTTTATCTTTCAATGTCTCCAAACCAGGAAGTACCAAAATAGAATTTAGTTCAAAGCTTACTTATTGCAACACAACTATAGCTTAGCAACGAGACTTTTAAATTGTCATTGAAAATTATACTATAGGCAAATCTACGCAAATGTAATTAGAACGAAAACAGATCATTTATCTTAAAAGAAAAGAAACAGGGGTGGAACCCCGACATATATATATATATATATATATATATATATATATATATATATATATATATATATATATATATATATATATATATATATATATATATATATATATATATATATATATATATATATATATATATATATATATATATATATATATATATATATATATATATATATATATATATATATATATATATATATATATATATATATATATATATATATATATATATATATATATATATATATATATATATATATATATATATATATACTCTATTAGTAGCTACATATTTAGTCGTTACTGCTTGTAGTCCTAAGTACCCATTTCTATTTTCAGAGAGTCGTCTTTAGCAGTGAAAATACTTCCTTTTATACAAAATTATCTTAATTCTTACAGAGTGGATATACTCTCGCTGTAATGTGCATTGGAGCACCAGCTTGTGGCATGAATGCTGCTGTACGTTCATTCACTCGGAATTGCATCTATAGAGGTTATACTATCCTTGGTGTTGACAATGGCATTGAAGGCTTAATAAGGGATAATGTAAGTCATTCCACTTCATCTTAGGATTCTTTTTTAATTCCATTGAGAGGAAGAGAGGGGTACGGTGCAAGGGTAGAGAAAAGCTCGAAATATACGATATTTTTTTATAAGAATATTTTCGTTCATGAAGCATGTCTTTTGAAATTTGTGACCTTAAGGAGGACAAAACTTCCCGAATGAATGTGTCCAAAAATCAAATAATGCACCCCAAACAATGACGGAACACAGTGTTATTCAGGAGAAAACAAGACTTGACTCCCCCTAAGAGTTCCTGCAGCCGCTTTATAATTGAAAGGTGACTCATCTGAGGGACACTTAGGGCACTTAAATTGACCTTTCAAAGTTTTTATGTCTACTGTGTACAAATGAAAATTGTAGAGAATTCTCTAAAAAGAGTGACTCGCCACTCCTTATAGTAGTATTGAACATATTTTAGTTCAGTTCCTGTGTGCAGACCAATTGCTCTTATGTCGTATTTTCTTTGCTATTAATAAAAAAAAAAAAATCCGAAACATTCCGGCCGTTTTTAGTTTGTATTTTAAATGGTATTTCTATCTGCTGATATTAAGTTTAAAATTGCATTTACTTTTCTTTGAAAAAATTCTTTTTCGGAAAGCCTTTTTAATTATTTTTGTTCGTTTTTCATTGCAAAAAGTTTCAAGTTTTAAAAAATTCCTTATTTCAAAACCAAACTTTTTTTCTCAACATCAAATGTTCATCAGAGTATCAAAACCACTGTCAAAGTAACAATATCAAGGTAAAAACCTAACAAAATAAAGAAAGCATCAAAGCACACAAGGTATCAAAGTAACAACAAACGACTCGCATAACTTATAGCCCTTATACCGTAAATCAAATTTGCCACGTAAATCACTAAATCCAAGTTTTGAAGTAAACTAAGTGTCAAAGTAACAATAAGCAAGCTCCGTAACTCAGAGGCATTTATACATTGTTATTTTGCCTTTGAACTTTTTTGAACAAAATGTCAATCTCAAATTTTGACTGGATGCCATTTGAAAAAGTGGGGCGTGGGCTAGTTACCTATTTATCACTTTTGACTCTTAAAAAATAATTAGAAGTTTCAATTTCTGATCAAATGAGCCCCCTCCAAAGTTAATAGTAGAAGGGCCATAATATCTTCCACGAGAACACATGTGCTGCCATCTACAATTTAGTTTAACGTTGACAGTACATAATTTATGGTTTTTGTCACTGAGAATGAAAAAAAAACAGGATTTTTCTCACTTGAAAAACAGGATTTTTCTCACTCTTATGGATGTTTCTTTGACGGTTATGAGTGTTTGTTATTTTATTTGTTGTTTTTCATAAACGTCAACTGCAATTTATGTCTGTTTTTTATGGTTTTTGTCACTGAGAATGAAAAAACAGGATTTTTCTCACTTTGATGGATATTTCATGGATGGTTATGCGTGTTGGTCAATTTATTTGTGGTTTTTCATGGATGTCAACAGCAATTTATATCTGTTTTTATGGTTTTAAGTCAGTGAGCATGAAAAAACAGGATTTTTCTCACTTTGATGGATGTTTCAAGGTCGATTTATTGGTTTTTTTCAAGTATATTGTCTCCGGGGCGAAGTTTGCACTTGCGCATTAACGCTAGGGAGAATGTTATATCCGGGAATGGGATACAGGATACGTTTATCCTTCTAAAACATTTAGAGAGTCAGGTATAAATACTTATAAGTCAAAAAGAGGGCGGGTTACATATGGTTTACCCCATTACATCGCAATTATCCCTTGAGATTTCACATATAACGGACATGCGTTGTGATTAAATTATCATATAGTTCAAAGACACAATGGATAGAGCACCTGAAATTATTGATGAGTTAGAAGCCTTGGCAACATTGATTTACAATGTGAGTACACTTTCCTTTTTTTATTTTCAAAATAAAATTATTTTCCTTGGTCACCCTCCAGTATATTCAGGTAAATTCCCCCCCTCCCACTCTAATACAAACTCCATTATGCTATCTTTATACTCGCTAGAAAACGTAAAGTATGCTCTTTTTTACCACATAAACCCCCCCCCACCCACACACAGTACAAACTCCACTATACTATCTTTATACTTGCTAGAAAACTTAAAGTTCGCTTTTTTACCACATAAGCCCCCCCCACTGTTAAAGACTAATTCTTGCGTTGGAAATTACTCTCTTGCTCTGTAAATTCATGCTTTCTCTATTTCTAGATAAAAGTGGCAGACAATATCCGTCAGCTCTTTGGTATTAAGCTACTCTGGTTTGACATAAGCTTCCCACAAGATTATATTCATCCGACACTCCTGCTGAAGCACTTCCTGTTTGTTCATGTTAGCAGTTTAGCCGAAAGGTTTCATAGATCCAAAAGGATGGTTTCACCCGTCAAAATAAAACAGTTGCAAGCAAAATGAGATTGTTATAATTAAGCTAGGCCTACGCAACCTATATGGAAGAATTAACCGAGTTACCCCCCAAAATAATTGCTAACAATAAATTTTAGGACACTATGTAAAAAAGGGGGAGGGGCTAAGCCTCAATTCTATCACCCTCATTATAAAGTGAAAACAAACTGTTTCTTCACATGAAAAGTAAGGGGCTGGGATTTCTAAGAAAATGAATACATAGCATTATTATCTGTAAATTGAATACCATTTACATCTAAGATCGTAAATTTAGGCCTAAAAGCCACTGGGTTAATAATCTTTTTCTATTTTAAAGCCTATAGACGGGAATATTTAAAAAAAAATTCTCAACAAGGTAAAAATAGGAGCATTTCTCGTAATTTTTACTTTTTGCTTTGCTTTTGGCTTAGGGGGAGGGGGCTACTTAGTGATAAATGCTTTCTAGACAAAATTATGGTTCGGGGGATGGGGGTACTAATTTTTCTTCTGTAAAAAAGGGGGAAATTATTTCGATACAATCTTTTTCTATTTTATAGCCTATAGACGGGAACATTTAAAAAAATTTTCTCAACAAGGTAAAAATAGGAGTATTTCTCGTAAATTTTACTTTTTGCTTTGCTTTGGGCTGAGGGGGAGGAGGCTACATAGCGATAAATGCGTTCTACACAACATTAGGGTGAGGGGGATGGGAATACTAATTTTCATTTGTAAAAAGGGGGAAATTTTTTCGATACTAACTTTTTCATCTTTGAGGCCAATTGTGATGAAAAAGGTGGGGAAGGGGGGAAGGGGCAGTGCCTCGCTGCAAGGTGAAAACAAACTGTTTCCCCCCGTGAACCGCAAGGGGATGGATTCATTGTGCAGACATGTACACCCTTTGACAAGAAAACTAATGTAGTCATTCCTATATATATATAACCCTGAAGTCTGTATTTGATTTGATGCAGGTTTTGGCCCTAAAGAATAATGACAGTTTTTTTAAATTTATTTTCTAAATGGTAAAAATAGGATTTCTACGCTTTTCGGGTTTATTTCTCACAAGTTGTGTATTTAATTTTTCTGAACATGGTAAAAATAGGAGCATTTCTGACTGTCGTAAATTTTACCTTTTGCTTTACTGAAAATGCTGAGGAGGGGGACTTCTTTGTGATAAATGCTTTCTAGACAAAATTATGGTTAGGGGGTTAGGGGGTACTAATTTTTCTTCTGTAAAAAAAAGAGAAAAATTATTTCAATACTAAATTTTTTCTTCTTTTAAGGCCAATTATGAAGAAAAGGGTTATAAAAGAATAAAATAAAAACAATAAAACGCTCAATTTAAGGGAAAATGAGAAAAGAGGACTCCAGGGGAGGAGGGAAGTGTCTTTAAGGGACAGTGGGCAGTTTTTTGGTCAACAACTCAACATTAACTTTTTTTATGCGGTTATATTTATAATTTATATTTCGTTGTGCAAAGCAGTAGTTTTTAAGTTTATATTTAATGTTACCTAACCTCATTATGTGAAAATGATTAATTATAAGAAAGTGAGCTGTTTTTGTTAGAGTTTCAGAAACAGTGAATATTTATTTGATTTAAGCACTTTTTTTAACTATAGCAATATTTGATATGATTGCCAAAGTATTTAGTGTTCTGAAATGTTTCACAACTGGCATTATTTTTGAAGCAGATTTTTTACTCCTTGACGAACAACGGCGTGAAATTCATAACTATAAATGGAACGTCAGATACAATATGTATAAGTACGAGAAAAACAGATGGAGTCCAACACTAAATTTTATAAATCGAAACGGCTTTTACGTTAAAACCATAAGACCACGTAATGAAAATGGCTATGAAATAAACCATGTACAAGAGGAAATTCAGGAGATATGCAGTTTTTTCGGTGTGCAAGCTGTATATGTTAAGGGAAACGTACCAACTGATAAACTCTTACTAGAAAAATGTGATGAAGACATAGCATTATTCAATTTAGAGGACTTCAAAGGTGATAAATACCCTCAATCAGTACATACTCTAGAAGATGAAGTAAGATATTTCGCTCAATGGATGCGGAAAAGATGACTGACATGCAAAAATGCATTGCATATCAAAAGACCTAAACTCATGCTCCTCCTCATATCAAATGGATTAAGCTTTTTTTTAAAATATGTTTATGAGTATTTTTTCAAAATATTTTTAATATGTTTAAGCAATAAACATCTTAAGCCTCAACCATGAATGGTTCATCGCCAGGAAAATCACACTTTCAGATTCAGAATGTCAGGGAACACACTTTTAGGTTCGATATGTAGAAGAACCATAAATGCTCATCCCTAAAATGGTAAGTTAAACCTTAATGGTTAAAGAATTTTTCAGAAATCACACCTTCAGATTCAACATGTCAGGGAACACACTTTCAGCTTCAACATGTTGGGGAACCCTGAATGCTCATCCATAAAACGGGAAGTTAACCCTAAAAGGTTAAAGAATTTTTCTGAAATCATACTTTCAGATTCAGCATGTCAGGGAACACACTTTCAGCTTGAATATGTTGGAGAACCCTAAGAACTCATCCCTATAAAGGTAAGTTAGTTCTAAAAGGTTAAAGAATTTATCTGAAATCACACTTTTAGATTCAGCATGACAGAGAAGTCATACATTACTTTTCAACTTCTTTTATATCTAAACACCAAATTTTCGCAATGAAAAAGAAATATATTACAGATGAATTCTAATTTTTTCCTGAAAAAATAAAAAGGTTCTACTTCAGTTCTTAATTTCTCAAAGACATACAAAATTTAAAGTTCTGTTCTAAATTTTTACATCGAAGAAAGAAAAAGTCATAGTATGATCGTGAATATTTTCAATGAAGATAAAAAGTTTCACTTTAATTCTTAATTTTCTTAAATTCAGTTTCGATTTTTTCTCAAAGCGATGAAAAAAATTTAAAGTTTTGTTCAAAACTCTTCATCTAAGATAGAAAAAGTTGTACTATGATCGGGATTATTTTAAATGAAGATAAAAAACACCAGTGTGAATATTTTCACTAAAGACAAAGTTGTACTTCAATTTTAAATCTTTTAAACAAAGTGAAGAAAAATTCCGCCTCTTTTCTGAATTTTTTCAATAAGAAAAGAAGATAGTTTTTAATTAAATCTATCTTTCCATATAATATAAAAAGGCTTCACTTCAGTTCAGATTTTTCCCCAAAGACATAAATTTAAGGTTTTCATCCACATTTTTTGTAGAAGATATAAAAATTTACACATTTATCGTGAATATTTCACTATAAAGATAAGGAGCTCCACTTTAATTCTGAGATTTTTCCCAAAGACATAAACAAATTTAAAGTAATGTTCTAAATTTTAGTGTTGAAGATAGGAAAAGCTATACTATGAATGTGAATATTTTCCAGGAAGGTAAAAAGCTTCATTTTATTTCTAATTTTCTCAACAAGGTGGAGAAAAGTTCAAGTTCTTTTCTGAATTTTCTCAATGAAAAAAGAACTAAGTTACAGATCAATTCTATTTTTCCAGAGGAAATAAAAATTTTCCACTTCAGTTCAGATTTTCCCAAAGAGATGTAAAAATTTAAAGTACTGTTCCAAATTTTTCATAGAAGATAGAAAAAGTTATACTTTGATCATGAAAAGTTAACTCAATTCCGAATTTTATTAAAGAACTTACAATTCAATTCTAATTTCTCCAGAGAAAAATAAAAATCTTCCACATCAGTTTTAAGTTCATCAAGACATAAAAAAAATTTAAAATTCTATTCTAAATTTTTTCATAGAAGTTAGAAAAGTCATACTATGAATGTTAATATTTTCCAAGAAGATGAAAAGCTTCAATTTGTTTCAAATTTTCTCAACGAAATGAAGGACAGTTCAAGTTCTTCTCTGAATTTTATCAATGAAAAAAGAAATAAGTAACTGATGAATTCTATTTTTTGCAGAGAAAATAAAGATTTTCCACTTCAGTTCAGATTTTCACAAGGAGATGGAAAAATTTAAAGTACTGTTCCAAATTTTTCATATAACCTAGAAAAAGTTATAATTTGATCATAAAAAGTTAACTCAATTCTGAATTTTATTAAAGAACTTACAATTCAATTCTAATTTCTCCAGAGAAAAATAAAATATCTTCCACATTGGTTTTTTAAAGTTCATCAAGACAAAGAAATTAAAGTTCTATTCTAAATTTTACCGTAGAAGATAGAAAAAGTTTTTATATCTTTTCAGAACAAGTTCTTTTCTTAATTTCCCCCCTAAACCAATTTTACAACTTGAACTTCTCATTCTTTTCACACAAAACTCTACTTTATTACTTTTTGAATACCCAACATCAAGTAATACTTTCAAAAGGCTTTTATATATCCTTTCAGAACCAGTTCTTTTCTTAATGTCCCCCCTGAACCAAGTTTACTGGTTGAATTTTTATATTTTTTCAGAACAAGTTCCTTTCTTAATGTCCCCCCCCCCTAAACCAATTTTACAACTTGAAGTACTCATTCTTTTCACCCACAACTCTACTGTATGGCTTTTTGAATACCCCAACACCAATCAGAGTTTATACGACAAAGTGAAGAAAAAGTTCAAGTTATCTTCTGAATTTTCTCGAGAAAAGGAAAAAAGTTATAGTCCAATTCTAATTTTTTCCAAAGAAAATAAAAAAATCTCCGACTTTTCTAATACATTCTAAGCATTGACTTGCTAACGTATCCTAAAATAATAGAAATATAACAAAGTAATGCATAAAATATTTTTATTGAAATAACAACATGTAGAATATTAACATAAAAGACACTACACTACATACATTATTAGACACTTTTCATATTATTGAGCCACTTTGAACATTTTTGATTCTGATCCAATAAAATAAATCATTAGATTCTCTCTTGACACTAAAGTTACTCACTTCTCTTAGCTCATAATCCCCTTGGATAATAATCATTATTCCATTCTGAGTCATATACAATTTTTACTGGGATGTCACATACAGGTTCAATACACATTTAATCCTTGCAATTATTTAATTCAATGACCTTATGATCTTTGGTAGTAATAATGTTCACTTACACTTTATTCTCCATTAATTTATCTTGACATTCATTAGTGATATTGGCTGCCAATGCTCTTTTTATTTTGACTGTGATGTCATTGTCTATTATCACATTATTTTTACAGAGGTAACAGTTCTGGCACGTAGACAAGATATGATTTATGATGTTGGTGCAGCAGTATGCATGTCTTCTATTTCCTTTTGCTTTCATTCGAATGCTAACACCGGAAAGATGACTATAAGATCTATCAACAGCTAACATGTTACCAGAACCATTAGCTAGAAGTTGTCCCTTTTCATCAACTATTATTTTTATGTTAGCATTCTCTTTGAGTACTAACTTCTCTGAAAATGATACTTTCTTATATCCGCCAATTGACATACGGAAATTCTTGAGTACTCCAAAGGAATTTCCAAAGGAACTCCTCACTTTCGTGACAACGTATGCATACATTCCCAATAAGATCTCCACAACTACTTTTTTCATAGTTCAAATATATCTCTTTGTCAGCATTCAAGGCAACGATGACTTTATCATGCATACACACATTTCTTGAATAATTCATTTTCACTTCTTTTTAAATTTGATGTCGATGTTTATCCGTTCAATGGATGAAAATTACTAATCTAATACATGCAATTAACTAGATAGTCTCGATAAACTACCATGGAGTACCACTGGGAAAACCACTTCCAATGTAAGAGCAAGCATAGAGTACGATCGCTATAGCCGCAAGCTTATTTAATGGTGTCATAGATGGCAGCACACCTGCTCAGACACACACTCATAGTGAGAGACAGGCAAAAAGTTAGGTTATTTTAGGTTCACTTAGGTTAGGTTAGGTGAGAGACAGGCAAAAAGTTAGGTGTATGGTTAGGTTAGGTTAGGCTAGATTAAGTTAAGTTAGGTTAGGTTAAGTTAGGTTATATCAGGTCAGCTTACGTACGCGCGCGTACGTAGGCTAACCTAACCTAACTTAACCTAACCTAACTTAATCTAGCCTAACCTAACCATACACCTAACTTTTTGCCTGTCTCTCACCTAACCTAACCTAAGTGAACCTAAAATAACCTAACTTTTTGCCTGTCTCTCACTATGAGTGTGTGTCTGAGCAGGTGTGCTGCCATCTATGACAACATCAAATATGCTTGCGGCTATAGCAATCGTACTCTATGCTTGCTTTTACATTGGAAGTGGCTTTACCAGTGGTACTCCATGGTAGGTTATTGAGACTATCTAGTTTAATGCATGTATTAGATTAGTAATTTTCATCCATTGAACGGATAAACATCGACATCATATTTAAAAAGAAGTGAAAATGAATTATTCAAGAAACGTGTGTATGCATGATAAAGTCATCGTTGCCTTGAATGCTGACAAAGAGATATATTTGAACTATGAAAAAAGTAGTTGTGGAGATCTTATTGGGAATGTATGCCTACGTTGTTACGAAAGTGAGGAGTTAAATTCCTTTGGAGTACTCAAGAATTTCCGTATGTCAATTGGCGGATATAAGAAAGTATCATTTCCAGAGAAGTTAGTACTCAAAGAGAATGCTAACATAAAAATAATAGTTGATGAAAAGGGACAACTTCTAGCTAATGGTTCTGGTAACATGTTGGCTGTTGATAGATCTTATCGTCGTCTTTCCGGTGCTAGCATTCGAATGAAAGCAAAGAGAAAAAGACGACATGCATACTGCTGCACCAACACCATAAATCATATATTGTCAACATACAAGAACTGTTACCTCTGTAAAAATAATGTGTTAATAGATAAATAAATAACAGACGAAATGAAAAGAGCATTGGAAGCCAATATCACTAATGAATGTCCATATAAATTAATGGAGAATAAAGCATAAGTGAACATTATTACTACCAAAGATCATATGGTCATTGAATTAAATAATTCCAAGGATGAAATGTGTATTGAACCTATATGTGACATCCCAGTAAAAATTGTATATGACTCAGAATGGAATAATGATTCTTATTCAAGTGGTTATGAACTAAGAGAAGTGAGTAACTCTAGTGCCAAGAGAGAAGCTTATGATTTATTTTATGGATCAGATTCAAAAATGTTCAAAGTGGCTCAATAATATTAATAGTGTCTAATAATGTATGTAGTGTAGTGTCTTTTATCTTAATATTCTACATTTTGTTATTTCAATAAAAATATTTTATGCATTACTTTGTTAGATTTCTATTATTTTAGGATACGTTAGCATGTCAACGCTTAGAAGGTTTATAAAGAAGTCGGAGATTTTTTATTTTTTTTTGGAAAAAATTAGAATTGGACTATAACTTTTTTCTTTTCTTTGAGAGAATTCAGAAGAGAACTTGAAATTTTTCTTCACTTTGTTGTGTAAGCTCTGCTTGGTGTTGGGGTTTTCAAAAAGCCATAAAGTAGAGTTGTGGGTGAAAAGAATGAGTACTTCAAGCTTTAAATTTAGTTTAGGGGGGGGGCATTAAGTAAGGAACTTGTTCTGAAAAAATTTAAAAATTCAAGCTGTAAAATTGGTTCAGGGGGGACATTAAGAAAAGAACTGGTTCTGAAAGGATATATAAAAGCCTTTTGAAAGTATTGCTTGATGTTGGGTATTCAAAAAGTCATAAAGTAGAGTTTTGTGTGAAAAGAATGAGTAGTTCAAGTTTTAAAATTGGTTTAGGGGGAAAATTAAGAAAAGTACTTGTTCTGAAAAGATATAAAAACTTTTTCTATCTTCTATGGTAAAATTTAGAATAGAATTTTAAATTTCTTTATGTCTTGATGAGCTTAAAAAAACTGATGTGGAAGATTTTTATTTTTCTCTGGAGAAATTAGAATTGAATTGTAAGTTCTTTAATAAAATTCGGAATTGAGTTAACTTTTTATGATCAAATTATAACTTTTTCTATCTTATATGAAAAATTTGGAACAGTACTTTAAATTTTTCCATCTCCTTGTGAAAATCTGAACTGAAGTGGAAAATTTTTATTTTCTCTGGAAAAAATAGAATTAATCTGTACCTTATCTCTTTTCTTCATTGAGGAAATTCTGAAGAGAACTTGAACTTTTCTTCACCTCGTTGAGAAAACTAGAAATAAAATGAAGCTTTTTGTCTTCCTGGAAAATATTCACATTCGTAGTATAACTTTTCCTATCTTCTACGGAAAAATTTAGAATACAACTTTAAATTTCTTTATGTCTTGATGAACTTAAAAAAACTGATGTGGAAGATTTTTATTTTTCTCTGGAGAAATTAGAATTGAATTGTAAGTTCTTTAATAAAATTCGGAATTGAGTTAACTTTTCATGATCAAAGTATAACTTTTTCTATGTTATATGAAAAATTTGGAACAGTACTTTAAATTTTTACATCTCTTTGAGAAAATCTGAACTGAAGTGGAAAATTTTTATTTTCTCTGGAAAAAATTGAATTGATCTGTAACTTATTTCTTTTTTCATTGAGAAAATTCAGAAGAGAACTTGAACTTTTCTCCACCTTGTTGAGAAAATTAGAAATAAAATGAAGCTTTTTACCTTCCTGGAAAATATTCACATTCATAGTATAACTTTTCATATCTTATACACTAAAATTTAGAACATTACTTTAAATTTGTTTATGTCTTTGGGAAAAATCTCAGAATTAATATGGAGCTCCTTATCTTCATAGTGAAATATTCACGATCAATGTGTAACTTTTTATATCTTCTACATAAAATCTGGATGAAAACCTTAAATTTATGTCTTTGGGGAAAAATCTTAATTGAAGTGAAGCATTTATATATTATATGGAAAAATACAATTAATTAATAACTAACTTCTTTTCTTATTGAGAAAATTCGGAAAAGAGGCGGAATTTTTCTTCACTTTGTTGAAAAGATTTAAAATTGAAGTACAACGTTGTGTTTCGGGAAAATATTCAAACTTGAGTTTTTTATCTTCATTTAAAATAATCACTATAATATTATAACTTTTTCTATCTTAGATTAAAAATTTAGAACAGAACTTTAATTTTATTTTTCGATCTCTTTGAGAAAAAATCGAAACTGAATTTAAGAAAATTTAGAATTAAAGTGAAACTTTTTATCTTCATTGAAAATATTCACAATCATAGTATGACTTTTCCTATCTTCTATGTAAAAATTTAGAACAGAACTTTAAATTTTTTATGTCTTAGAGAAATTAAGAACTGAAGTAGAGCATTTTTATTTTCTGAGGAAAAAATTAGAATGCATCTGTAATATATTTCTTTTTCATTGCGAAAATTTGGTTTTTAGATATAAAAGAATTTGAAAAAGTAATGTATGACTTCTCTGTCATGCTGAATCTGAAAGTGTAATTTCAGAAAAATCCTTTAACCTTTTAGAGTTAGCTTGCCTTTTTAAGGATGAGTATTTGGGGTTCTCCAACATGTTGAACCTGAAAGTGTGTTCCCTGACATGCTGAATCTGAAAGTGTGATTTCAGGAAAATTCTTTAACCTTTTAGGGTTAACTTACCTTTTTAGGAATGAGCATTCAGGGTTCTCCAACATGTTGAAGCTGAAAGTGTGGTCCCTGACATGCTGAATCTGAAGGTGTGATTTCAGAAAAATTCTTTAACCATTTAGGGTTAACTTACCTTTTTAGGGATGAGCATTTATGGTTCTCCTACATATCGACCCTGAAAGTGTGTTCCCTGACATGCTGAATCTGAAAGTGTGATTTTCATGGTGATGAACTATTCTCTAGAATAAAGATGGTTGAGGCTTAAGATGTTTATTGCTTAAACATATTAAAAACATTTTGAAAAAATACATATTGACATATTATAAAAAAAAGCTTAATCCATTTGATATGAGGAAGAGCATGATTTTAGGTTTTTTGATATCTGATGCATTTTTCCATTTCAGGTATCTTTTCGAGCACCCATTGAGCGAAATATCTAACTTCATCTACTGGATCATGTACTGATTGCAGGTATTTCTCACATTTGAAGTCTTCTAAATTGAATAATGCTATGTCTTTATCACATTTTTCTAGTAAGAGTTTATCAGTTGGTACGTTTCCCTTAACATATACAGCTTGCACACCGAAAAAACTGCATATTTCCTGAATTTCCTCTTGTACATGGTTTATTTCATAACCATTTTCATTACGTGGTCTTATGTTTTTAACATAAAAGCCGTTTTGATTTAAAAAATTTAGTGTTGGACTCCATCTGTTTTTCTCGTACTTATACATATTGTATATGACGTTCCATTTATAGCTATGAATTTCACGCCATTGTTCATCTAGGAGTAAGAATGCTGCTTCGAAAATAATGCCAGTTGAGGAATATTTCAGACCAATATATTCTGTGTCAATCACACCAAACATTATTATATCTGAAAAAAAGGGCTTAAATTAAAATAATATGTATTGTTTCTGAAACTCTAACAAATACAGCTCACTTTCTTAGAATAAATCATTTTCACTTAAGGAGGTTGGGTAACATTAAATCTACACTTAAAAACTACTGCTTTGCACAACGAAATATAAATTATAAATATAACCGCATAAAAAAAGTTAATGTTGAGTTGTTGACCAAAAAACTGCCCACTGTCCCTTAAAGACACTTCCCTCCTCCCCTGGAGTTCTCTTTTCTCATTTTCCCTTAAATCGAGTGTTTTATTGTTTTTTATTTTATTCTTTTATAACCCTTTTCTTCATAATTGGCCTTAAAAGAAGAAAAAATTTAGTATTGAAATAATTTTTCTCTTTTTTTTACAGAAGAAAAATTAGTACCCCCTAACCCCCTAACCAAAATTTTGTCTAGAAAGCATTTATCACAAAGAAGTCCCCCTCCTCAGCATTTTCAGTAAAGCAAAAGGTAAAATTTTCGACAGTCAGAAATGCTCCTATTTTTACCATGCTCAGAAAAATTAAATACACAACTTGTGAGAAATAAACCCGAAAAGCGTAGAAATCCTATTTTTACCATTTAGAAAATAAATTAAAAAAAACTTTCATTATTCCTTAGGGCCAAAAGCTGCATCAAATCAAATACAAACTTCAGGGTTATAAATATATAGGAATGACTACATTAGTTTTCTTGTCAAAGGGTGTACATGTCTGCACAATGAATCCATCCCCTTGTAGTTCACGGAGGGACACAGTTTTTTTTCACCTTGCAGCGAGGCACTGCCCCTTCCCCACCCTTTTCTTCATAATTGGCCTTAAAGAAGAGAAAAAGTTAGTATCGAAATAATTTCCCCCTTTTTTACAGAAGGACAATTAGTATCCCCCTCCCCCGAACCCTAAGTTTGTCTAATTTGCATTTATCACTATGAAGCCCCCGCACCCTAAGCCAAAAGCAAATCAACAATTAGCATTTGCGAGAAATGCTCCTATTTTTACCTGATTGAGAAATTTTTTTAAATGTTCCCTTCTATAGGCTTTAAAATAAAAAAATATTGTATCGAAATAATTTCCCCCTTTTTACAGAATAAAAATTAGTACCCCCATCCCCCTAGCCATAATTTTGTCTATAAAACATTTATCGCTATGAAGCCTCCTCCCCTAAGCCAAAATCAAGGCAAAAGATAGAATTTATGAGAAATAGTCCTATTTTTCCCTTGTTGAGAAATTTGTTTTAAATGTTCCTTGCTATAGGCCTTAAAATAGAAAAAAGATTGTTAACTCAGTAGCTCATAGGCTTAAATTTACAATCTTAGACGTAAATGGTATTCAATTTACACATAATAAATCTATGTATTCAGTTTCTTAGAAATCCCAGCCCCTTACTTTTCATGTGAAGAAACAGTTTGTTTTCACATTATAATGCGGTTGATAGATTTGAGGCATAACCCCTCCCCCCTTTTTTACATAGTGTCCTAAAATATATTGTTAGCACTCATTTTGGGGGGTAACTCGGTTCATTCTTCCATATAGGTTGCGTAGGCCTAGCTTAATTATTACAATCTCATTTTGCTTGCAACTGTTTTATTTTGACGGGGGAAACAATCCTTTTGGATCTGTGAAACCTTTCGGCTAAACTGCTAACATAAACAAACAGGAAGTGCTTTAGAAAGGGTGTCAGCTAATTATAACCTTACGGAAAGCTTATGTCAAACCAGAGTGGCTTAATAACTAAGAGTTGACGGATGTTGTCTGCCCCTTTTAGCTAGAAATAGAGAAAGCATGAATTTATCGAGAAACAGAGTTATTTCTAACGCAAGAATTAGTCTTTAACAGTGGGGGGGGGGGCTTATGTGGTAAAAAAGAACGTACTTTAAGTTTTCTAGTAATTATAAAGATAGTATAGTGGAGTTTGTATTGTGTGTGGGTGGGTGGGGGGTTTATGTGGTAAAAAGAGCATACTTTACGTTTTCTAGCGAGTATAAAGATAGCATAGTGAAGTTTGTATTAGAGTGGGAGGGGGGGATTTACCTGAATATACTGGAGGGTGACCAAGGAAAATAATTTTATTTTGAAAATAAAGAATGAAAGTGTACTCACATTGTAAATCGATGTTGCCAAGGCTTCTAACTCATCAATAATTTCAGGTGCTCTATCCATTGTGTCTTGGAACTATATGATAATTTAATCACAACGCATGTCCGTTATATATGAAATCTCAAGGGTGAATTGCGATGTAATGGGGGAAACAATATGTAACCAGCCCTCTGATTGGCTTAGACGGAGATGTACCCGACTCTCTGATTGGTTTAGAAGGAGGCATATACTTCCTGTTTCCTATTCCCGGATCAAAACATTCTTCCTAGCGTTAATGCGCATGTGCAAACTTCGCCCCGGAGACAATACACTTGGAAACAACAAATAAATCGACCATGAAACCTCCATCAAAGTTAGAAAAATCCTGTTTTTTCATTCTCAGTGACAAAAACCATAAAACAGACATAAATTGCTGTTGACATCCAAGAAAAACAACAAATAAATTGACAAACACTCATAACCATCAATGAAACATCCATCAATGTGAGAAAAATCCTTTTTTTTCATTCTCAGTGACAAAAACCATAAAAAAGACATAAATTGCTGTTGACATCCATGAAAAATAACAAATAAATTGACTAACACTCATAACCATCCAAGAAACATCCATAAAAGTGAGAAAAATCCTGTTTTTCAAGTGAGAAAAATCCTTTTTTTTCATTCTCAGTGACAAAAACCATAAATTATGTCCTGTCAACGTTAAACTAAATTGTAGATCGCAGCACATGTGTTCTCGTGGAAGATATTATGGCCCTTCTGTTAATATGACCACCCTTCCACAAAAACCCTATATTCTAATAATAGGCAACTTATATAAGTTACAATCCTTGCCCAGGGGGCTATGGAGGATTTCTCAACCCTTAAGCTATAGTTCTTTGAATTTAGGATTATTTTGAACAAAATAGCTATTTGAAAATTTTTATAAGATGCATTTGGGGAAAACAGGCACAAGGGAGGGGGGGTGATGCTAAGGCTTGGGAAGGACTGGCTGTGTACAACCTTCTCGTAGTGGCCCTGTTTTTACTAATCTTAGTGCATAACTAAAAAAAAACAATAAAATGTCAAAACCTTATTGCCTTTATGACCCTTAGAATTCTATTGTCTAAAATTTAGTAACTGAAAAAAAAAATTAATTACGAAAAACAAAAATAAATTACATAAGAGATAACCATTCACAAGCTGTTGGCTATATAGAACTATCCTCTCATTTTCGCTACAAATTAGATGATATTAGGGAGTTGGATTGAATGCTAGGGGGTGTGTCATTTGAGTCCCCTCCAAAGTTTATACGACCACCTCCTCCATAAGAACCTTATATGCCCCCGCAGCATAAGTTAGAGCCCGCACTCTGGGGGGGGGGGGCTGGTTATGTTGAACCAAAGTTTTGTTATCTGATCGTTGGACTACTTCTAACAAACTAGCAATCTCAAAATTTTTATCAGATGCATTTGGGGAAAAAACGTGCGTGTGGGTATGGGGGGGGTAGATGCCTTCTGATACCTTTTGAATCAGAGAAAGGTAACTAGAACTTTCAATTTTAAATCAAATGAGCCACTTCTGAAGTTTATACCACCTCTCTTTGCATAAAAACCTTATATGCCCCGGGGTATAACTTGAAACACTTGCCCTTGGGCTCTGGGGGTTTGTGTCAACCTTGGAGTTTTTATTATCTTATGTTTTAACTGTTTTTACGAAAGTACTATCTTAAAAAAAATTTACATGGGTTGGGGAAAAATAGAGTTGGGGGGGATCTAATTGCCCTTCGATCTCTTTTGACTCTTCAAAATTGAATTAGAACTTTAAATTTACAATCAAATGAGCCCTCTCTGAAGCTTATACGAGTATCCCTCCTAAAAGAACCATATATGTGCCCATGACATAACTTACAACGCCTGTCCCCGGCCCTGGGGGGTTGTGGCGGCCCTGGAATTTTAATATCTGGTGTTTGAACTATTTAAAAAAAAATGGCAATGTAGAAAATTTTATCCGATTAGTCTGGGGGGAAAGGCGTGGAGGGGGGCTAGTTTCCCTCCGTTCTCTTTTGACTCTGAACAAGTGAACTACAACTTTTAATTTTCAATCAAATGAGCCCTCTCTGAAGTTTATACGTACATCCCTTCTATAAGAACCATATTTTCCCCAGGGCATTACTTAAAACGCCTACCCCCGGGCCCTGGAGGGTTGTGTCGACACCGGATTTTTTGTTATTTGGCCTTTGAACTATTTTTGACAAAATTTCATTTCAAAATTTTTATCAGATGGGTTTGGGGGAAAAGGCATAGAGGGGGGAGGGGCTTGTTGTCCTATGATCACTTTTGACTCTTAAAAACTGAACTAGATCTTTCAACTTCCAATCAATTGAGCCCTGTCTGAAATTTATACAAGCATCCCTTCCATAAGAAGTATATATGCCCCCAGGGCATAACTTACAACGCCTACCCCCGGACCCTTGGGGGTTGTGTCGATACCGGGGTTTTTGTTATCTGATGTTTGAAGTATTTAAAAAAAAATGGCTTTCTCGAAATTTATTCGAATGGTTTTGGGGAAAAAAGGGTGTGGGGATGTGCTAGTTGCCCTTGGGTCTCTTTTGACTCTAAAAGGTGAACTAAAACTTTCAATTTTCAATCAAATGAGCCCTCTCTGAGGTTTATACGAGCATCCCTTCCATAGGAACCATATATGCCCCCAAGGCATAATTTGCAATGACTGCCCCCGGGATTTGGGGAATTATGTCGACACCAGAGTTTTTGTTATCTGACATTTTAGCTATTTTTAACAAAATAGCAATCTCAAAATTTGTATCTGAGACATTTGGCGAAAAGGGTGGGGGGGGTGGGTGTAATTTCCCTCCAATATCCTTTGACTCATAGAAAGTGAACAAGAACTTTCACTTTCCAAACAAATTAGCCCTCTCTCAAGTATATATTAGAATTCCTTCCATAAGAACCGTATTTGCCCCAGGGAAAGTTTTGAAAATTTTGTTATCTCACCCTTGAGCATTTTTAACAAAATGGCTATATCGAAATTTTTATCTGATGCGTAACGGCCCTGGGGGGTTGTGTTGACCCCGGAGTTTTTGTTATATGATCTTTGAACTATTTGTAACGAAATGACTACTTATAATTTTTATCGGATGTATTTGGGGGAAAATGACGAGGGGGGGGGGGTGCTAGCTGCCTTTCGATCACTTTTAACTCTTAAAAAGTGAACTAGAATTTTCAATATCCAATCAAATGAGCCCTCTCTGAAGTTTGTGCGAGGATCCCTTCCATAAAAACCTCATATGCCCTAAGGGCATAGCTTACAGTGCCTGTCACCGGGCCCTAGGGGGTTGTGTCGATATCGGAGTTTTGTTATCTGACCGTTGAACTATTTTCAAAAAATGAATATCTCTAAATTTCTATAGAATGTATTTGGGGAAAAAAGGCGAGGGGGGCTAGCTTCCCTCCTATCACTTTTGACTCTTAAAAAGTGAACTAGAACTTTCAATTTCTAATTATATGAGCCGTCTCTGAAGCTTATACAAGCATCCCTTCAATAAGAACCTTATATGCCCAAACGGCATAACTTACAATGCCTGCCCCTGGGCCCTAAGGGGTTGTTTCGACATCAGAGTTTTATTATCTGATCTCTGAACTATTTTTAACAAAACCTCAATATCAAAATTTTCATTTGATGTATTTGGGGAAAATAGGAGGGTGGGGGGTCTAGTTGCCCTCCGATCTCTTTTGACTCTGAAGAAGTGAAGTATAACTTTTAATTTCCAATTAAATGAGCGCTTTCTGAAGTTTATACCAGCATCCCTTCCATAAGAACCATATTTGCCCCCAGGGCATAACTTACAACGCCTGCTCCCGGGCCCTCAGGGTTGTGTTGACTGCGGAGTTTTTGTTATATGATCTTTGAACTATTTTTAACAAAATGGCTACCTCAAAATTTTTATCGGATATATTTGGGGGAAAAGGGCGTGGGAGGGCTACGTGTCCTTCGATCACTTTTGACTCTTAAAAATTGAATTATAAATTTAAATTTCCAGGCAAATGAGCCCTCTCTGAAGTTTACACGAACATCCTTTCCATAAGAACCTTATATGCCCCAAGGGCATAACTTACAATACCTGTCCCCAGGCCCTAGGGGGTTGCATCGACATAGGATTTTTTTTATCTGACCTTTGAACTATTTTTAACAAAATGACTATCTCAAAAAAACTTCTGGTGTATTTGGGGAAAAGGGCAGTAGGGGGGCTAGTTGCCGTACGATCTCTTTTGACTCTGAAAAAATGAACTAAAACTTTTAATTTCCATTCAAATGAGCCCTTTCTGAAGTATTTACGAGCATCCCTTCTATAAGAATCTTATTTGCCCCCAGGGCATAACTTACAACACCTGCCCCCGGGCCCTGGGGGATTGTGTCGACCCAGAGTTTTTGTTATATGATCTTTGAACTATTTTTATCAAAATTGCTACCTCAATAGCTACCATTCAGTCAAATGAGCCCTCTCTGAAGTTTATGCGAGCATCTCTTCCATAAGAACCTCATATGCCTCAAGAGCATAACTTACAATGCCTTTTCCCTGGCCCTAGGGGGTTGTGTCGACAACGGGGCTTTGTTATCTGACCTTTGAACTATTTTTAACAAAATGGCTATCTCAAAATTTTTTCTGATACATTTGAGGAAAAAGAGCAGGAGGAATGGGGGGGCTAGTTGCCCTCCGATCTCTTTTGAATCTGAAAAACTTAACTAGAACTTTCAATTTCCAATCAAATGAGCCCTCTTTGAAGTTTATACGAGCATCCCTTCCATAAGACCCTTATATACCCCCAAGGCATAACTAACAACGCCTGTCTCCGGGCCCTGGAGGTGTGGGGGGGGGTGTCGACATCGTAGGTTTGTTATCTTACCTTTGAACTATTTTTAAAAGAATGACTATCTGAAAATTTTTAACTGATGTATTTGGCGGTAAAAGAGCGCGAGGGGGGGGGCTAATTACCCTTTAATCTCTTTTGACTCTAAGAAGTTAACTAGAACTTTTAATTTCCAATCAAATGAGCCCTCACTGAAGTTTTTATGAGCATCCCTTCTATAAGAACCATATTTGCCCCCAGGGCATAACTTACAACGCCTGCCCCCGGGTCCTGGGGTCTTGTGTCGACCCCGGAGTTTTTGTTATATGATCTTTGATCTATTTTTAACAAAATGGCCACATCGAAATTTTTATCCGATTTATTTGGGGGAAAAGGGTTGGGGGGGGGGGCTAGATGTTCTCCGATCACTTTTGACTCTTAAAAAGGGCACAAGATCTCGTTTTCAAATAGAATTAGCCCCTTTTGAAGTTGCTACGACGACCCTACCATATGAAGTGCCTCTTGGAAAAAAATATTAAATAAATAATAAAACATTGGAGCCGTATGGCCTTTACTATAGGCAACGCTATAGCATTGCCTCTGATTATCACTTGTTTACATAAATTTCATAATTAATTCGTGAGAAGAAATACAACATTTTATGTGTAGAAAATTGAAGTTGGACCTTTCTTTAAAGTAGAATATATTTTTTGTTCATTATTTGCATTGTTCTATACATCTTTTATTCATTAAACTCAGGACTTTTATTACAAGTACCTTAGAGATGCTAATTGTGATGTGAAAATGAAGACATTAACCCAAAAATAATCTGTAAGTAACGCTGAGCTCATCTATGGCAAAGCCATATATATGACTAGCTAAACTTCCATACCTTATCCCGTGATTTCCCAGACATCTGTGACTAGGAGAATTTCCTCGCATGTAGAATTCAGTGGATTATGGCCACTAATATTTGGTAAAAATGTATCCACACTTGAAAACCTTCTGTTGAATTTGTTGGTTACATTAATTTTAAAACTTAAAAAAAACAAAATAAATATGAAGTAAGTTCATATTCAATTCAATTCAATTCAATTTATTAAATACTACAATAAATACATAAATGCACTTAAGCGCTAGAGGTCCCAAGAAGCATAGCTTGTAGAGGACCTCGTAACAATCACATAATCCACACAAAACAAATCAGGGAAGGAAAAAAAAATACAACCACATCTCAAAATATAAACACAATGCGAGAAAAATAAACAAAAAAAACAACAACAAAAAACAAACAACTGCTACACAATAACCTTTGACTCAATTTTATCTGAACTAAAAATGTCCTGTAATTTATTAAAAATCCAAACCAAAAATAATACTATTAAACACCGGGGTTCAAATCTCATTCAACATATTGAGAGAGGAGAAAAGAAAAAAAAACTACATAAAGTAAATCGGAATAAATAGATAAAGCAAAATGAATAAAGAAATAAAGAAAAAAAACGAAATTACTTCACGCCTTAGAGAATATTTTTCTGCAAAGGGACGAAGAGTTTTTGATAAGGTAAAGTCCACTGGGAATAGAGTTCCAAAGAGCAATTGCTCTATAAATTGGTGACCTCTGAGCTGCTGAGGATACCCTTTTAGGCAGCCGAAATTGGTGAACAGAGCTCCGAAAAAAAGTCTGGCACTTACGTGTTGATGCTAGATCGAAGTAGGATAAGATGTTTGGAGGAAGCGAGAAATTGAAGGCTAGATGAACTAGTTTTAGGTTCAGCTTCTTGATAACCACATCTAAGGCATCTAGACCTGTATGACTGTAAAAACTAGTTGTAGGATAGAGTCAGTGAAGGTGAAAAGTTGCCTTCATAGCTCTATTTTGTGTTCTTCGGAGTTGCCGAAAGGAAGAATAGTTAGTGTTGCCCCATAGAGTGCAGCAATAAGAAAGATAAGGAAGGACAAATGCATAGTAAAGAGAAAGCATTACATCGGGAGGAAGAAATTGATTGGCACGATGAAGCATAGACACTTGACGAGAAATTATAGAATGTGCATAGGAAATATGAGTTTTGAAAGAAAGAAAACAATCAACATGTACGCCAAGAAGTTTAACACAAGAGCACAGGAGAATCATATCAGTACCATAAAAAACAAGGGTTGTTGGGGAAGGTTCCGACATGGGGCATGGGGTTCGAAAATGAATGATGCTACTCTTGGAGCTATTCAACAGCAACCCCTTCTGGTCACACCAATCACACACATGGTTGAGCAGAAGCTGAGCCTTAGCAACAGCAGAGGGCAGATCATTGGAAACCACGAAAAATTACTATCGTCTGCAAACATAACAGTGTGGGTATCAAGGTTGGGAGATGGAGGAAGGTCATTAATATAAATAAGAAAGAGGAGTGGTCCCAAAACTGAGCCTTGAGGTACCCCTTTGGAAACCGAAGCTAGATCAGAACAATTCCCATCATAACACAAAAACTGAGATCTATTAGACAGGTAAGATTTAAACCATTCAAAGGCAATTCCCCGAACTCCAAGTAGAGACAGTTTTCCCAGTAAGACAAAATGATCTACCATATTGAAAGCATTATAATAATCAAGAAACAGTCCTAGAACACAACAACCCTTGTCTATGTTAACACGCACGAATTCTGTAATGTCAACTAGAGCACATGCAGTAGAGAGTTTAGGTCGGAAGCCATACTGATGATCAGACAGAACAGAACCACTTCCAACTGAAGCACCAGTAAACAGGAATGAAAAAAGCCTCTTATGCACAACTTTTTCAAGTAATTTCAAGAAAATTGGGAGAATTGATATAGGTCTATTATTTGACACTAAGCTGGGGTCACCCTTTTTAAAAAGAGGGATTACTTTGGCAATTTTAAACAAATCAGGGTATACACCTTTTGAAAAAGATGGATTAAAAATATGGGTAAGAGGTTCAACAACATAAGAAGAAACAGACTTGAGCACATGGTTTGTTAGTCCAAGCGCATCAGCTGTATTACTGCTACTTAAAGAAGAAATAAAATCACAGATCTCTATGCTTGTACAAGGAGTTAGAAAAATACTTCTCTCAGCTGGTGAAGATTTACCTAGTTTAGGAAAGGAGGGGGTCTTAACAGTTGGTAGGGTGGTAAAGTAAGAGTTGAAGGCACTAGATACAGCTGCTTTTTCAATAGTTGAACTGTCTGCATTCTTGAAGGCCGTAGGCTGTTTCTTTGATTGTTTCGTACGAGATAAAGCTTCATTAACTACACTCCGAACTGTCTGTAAATTACCTTTTCATTCCTGAATTTTCAACAAAAAATTATTCTTCTTAGCTAGTCTAATTGTTGATGTTAGTACATTCTTATAATGCTTATAGTTTGATAAATCATCAGGATCAAGGCTGTTGCAAGCCAGCTTAAAAAGCTCTGACTTCTGAATTGTTGATCTCACAAGACTAGGAGACATCCAAGGCATCTTGGGTTTATATTTACTTGAAGATTTTACAAGGGGAAATTTTTTTTCAATTAGTGTTGTCAGTCGACTTATTAATGAGGCTGAAGCCCTATTAACATAATCAGAATTCATTACGGAACACCAATCACTAGCACTAAGATCAGACATAAGGTTATGAACATTGCTTTGACTATAAATTCTTGAATAAGACTCACCTCTGGTATCCTCATGGCTCAGCATTTTCAATTTGGGAAAAGAACAATAAATTGGAAAATGGTCAGAAAGATCAGAGAAAATAATACCAGAGGAAAATTTAATATCATTTTTAGAAGACAGAAAAATGTTGTCAAAACAGATTTGCAGAATATCTGACTGAATCAACACGAGTAGAAAAGAAAGTGCAAGGAACAAGGCCAGGGGAAGCAGTGGATTAAAAAAAACGGCCAGACTCACTGTCACACCCTATTTTCAATAAATTGCAGTTAAAGTCTCCAAGCATAAGAACATTTCTTGAAGCGAGCTTATCAACTGAGTACATTTCATCAATTAATTCAGAAAATTTCGCAATTGGGAAAGGTGGAGGCTTATAAAATAAACAAATATTGTCACAACTTACTGTATCACATGACAGATCAACAATCAAAGCATACACACTTCTATTATTTATGACTGGATCAAAAATCTTCTCAAGATCTGTACGTCTCCCAACATTAAGATTACTTCTGACAAAAAGGGATATACCACCAGAGCACATAGTTAGAGATCTGGTTGAGTGGTATGCAGTAAAACCTGGTATGTCATACACAGACATATCATCACTTGAAGACAGCCAGGTCTCTGTGAGACCTACTACATCATAAGGGCAGTTGATACCACCAATATATTGCAGAACATTATCCCATTTGTACCTTAAACCTTGCTCATTCAAAGTAAACACATTAAAGTCTTTAACAGAAGACATTGAAATCAACACTTTGTCGAAATAACACTGATAAGAATAGAAAAAACAGTTATACCTATGAAGAGGTTGTGACAGAGGACTATTTTCACGATCATCCTCGGATACAAAAGTTGATTGGAAACAGACTGACTTAAAAAGAAAAAGTTTAGTTGGGGAACAGAAAGAATCTTGAGTATCATCCTGAGTATCAGCCCCCGGGCCCTGGGGGATTGTGTCGACCCAGAGTTTTTGTTATATGATCTTTGAACTATTTTTATCAAAATTGCTACCTCAATGGCTACCATTCAGTCAAATGAGCACTCTCTGAAGTTTATGCGAGCATCTCTTCCATAAGAACCTCATATGCCTCAAGAGCATAACTTACAATGCCTTTTCCCGGGCCCTAGGGGGCTGTGTCGACAACGGGGCTTTGTTATCTGACCTTTGAACTATTTTTAACAAAATGGCTATCTCAAAATTTTTTCTGATACATTTGAGGAAAAAGAGCAGGAGGGATGGGGGGGCTAGTTGCCCTCCGATCTCTTTTGAATCTGAAAAACTTAACTAGAACTTTCAATTTCCAATCAAATGAGCCCTCTTTGAAGTTTATACGAGCATCCCTTCCATAAGACCCTTATATACCCCCAAGGCATAACTAACAACGCCTGCCTCCGGGCCCTGGAGGGGGTTGTCGACATCGTAGGTTTGTTATCTTACCTTTGAACTATTTTTAAAAGAATGACTATCTGAAAATTTTTAACTGATGTATTTGGCGGTAAAAGAGCGCGAGGGGGGGGGCTAATTGCCCTTCGATCTCTTTTGGCTCTAAAAAAGTGAACTAAAACGTTTAATTTCCAATCAAATGAGCCCTCTCTGAAGTGTATATGAGCATTCCTTCTATAAGACCCATCTATGCACACAGGGTATAACTTACAACGCCTGTCCCCAGGTCTTGGTATGTCGTGTCGAACCCAGAGTTTTGTTATATAATGTCTGAACTATTTGTGACAAGATTGCCACATCAAAATTTTTATCGGATGTATTTGGGGAGAAAAGGGCGTGGGGGGGCTAGATGTTCTCCGATCACTTTTGACTCTTAAAAAGGGCACTAGATCTCGTTTTCAAATAGAATTAGCCCCTTTTGAAGTTGCTACGACGACCCTACCATATGAAGTGCCTCTTGGAAAAAAATATTAAATAAATAATAAAACATTGGAGCCGTATGGCCTTTACTATAGGCAACGCTATAGCATTGCCTCTGATTATCACTTGTTTATATAAATTTCATAATTAATTCGTGAGAAAAAATACAACCTTTTATGTGTAGAAAATTGAAGTTGGACCTTTCTTTAAAGTAGAATATATTTTTTGTTCATTATTTGCATTGTTCTATACATCTTTTATTCATTAAACTCAGGACTTTTATTACAAGTACCTTAGAGATGCTAATTGTGATGTGAAAATGAAGACATTAACCCAAAAATAATCCGCAAGTAACGCTGAGCTCATCTATGGCAAAGCCATATATATGACTAGCTAAACTTCCATACCTTATCCCGTGATTTCCCAGACATCTGTGACTAGGAGAATTTCCTCGCATGTAGAATTCAGTGGATTATGGCCACTAATATTTGGTAAAAATGTATCCACACTTGAAAACCTTCTGTTGAATTTGTTGGTTACATTAATTTTAAAACTTAAAAAAAAACAAAATAAATATGAATTAAGTTCATATTATGAATACAATCCAGAAAGATAAAGGACTCCCTACTTTGCATTGTTATTTGTTAAATAGCTGTCCCCGCGTGGGATGGACTTCAAAAAATTTTCAGTTTCGTCTGACAAAAGAGAAAAAATCTTGTTCCTTAAAGCATTTCTTAATCCACAAATTACAAGTTCTATAAATTAGTCGTAGCACCAAGTCACCTAAAACCAACACAATTATGCATTTTCCTCCTCCACTCCAATGTTTTCAACGCTTCACTCTTTACTCTATCCTACAAAGCGTCTGTATTATTTAGATTATTTTTTTACCTCTACACCCTATTAGGGGAAACCATTGTTTTCATTGGTCCCATATCGATGACCAAAAAAGATAATTTTTGGCAACCTTTCATCCTTAATCTGTGAAATTTGATCCATCTATCTCAATTCTTGCTTTTATTACAGCCACAGAAAAGGGAATCGAATAATATTTTTGCAATGCTTATTGTTTTATTTTCAGTCATTCAAACAAGTAGGTAAACGATCTTTACATATTTCCTCTTGAAAATAACTTGGCTCAACCTTTTAAAGGACCCGCGTTTCAAAGCCAAACTTGACCTTTGTCACTACCATGGCTTCTAGTTTCCTTGTTTTTGTTTGAAGATTTGTCTTCCTATTCTTCCAAGATTTTTTTTTCCGTCGTTAAAAAAAAAAGAAAAAAAGTGCCTTGACCAATCTACGTTTTACTTATTCGGCGGATCCACCATCTTTACTAATAATGCGACCTATGTCATCAACTTCTCCACTCTGTTGATTTATGCCTAACATTACCTCTGTATCCTAATTTATTCGTACCTTAAGTGACTTAGTCTTCTAATATCAATTTTTAAATCTATTATTGCACCTTGAACTTTTAAAACTTTTGAAAATTCATTCATTTAGCTAATATTTTAATCTAGGATTTTCAATATTAACAATCTTGTAATTGTGGTCAACAAAGCACTATTAACTATTGGATACTCGGGAAAATTCAGGATACCTCTACTATTTCACAAAGACAACAGTACGTCTTGCTTGTTAAGAGAATCAAATCTCCAAAAAAGATGAGTTTTTGCAAGGGAATTTTTTAGTATAAATTAAAAAAAGGTCCGGCTGAAAATAAATTTTACTTTCCTATACCAAAAAATCCGTTAAACACTAAATAAAGTAAAAAAGAACTAAATAATTGAAATATTTATAGAATAAAAATGGAAAGTGCGACAAAACTTACGGTTATTCAAGGAAGAATTTTATGCATGACCTGTTTCTTGTATTTTGGATGACTTATGTCTCGGTAGTTTATTATATTGTCACCCTTCGTTACCGCTGGATTTTATAACAGGGGTAACTGTTACTTCTTTGGTAAATTTTCTTTTCTTTTCTAGGTCAAAGAATTACAGTGGTCATCAGTTACAGGTTGGGTTGGCCAAGGTGGTGCCTTCCTTGGCACAAAACGAACCCTCCCCGAAGGGAATTATGAGAAGATAGCCAAAACTATAAATAAACACAATATCAATGGGCTGTTAGTCATTGGTGGTTTTGAAGCCTATAATGCGGTCCTTCAGCTAGCACAGCAGAAGAAAACTTATAAAGAATTTTGTATACCGATACTTGTAATACCATCTACAATCAGTAATAATGTACCAGGAACAGATATCTCACTTGGGTCTGATACTGCGTTGAATGAAATTACTGAGGTATACACTTTAATTGTATGATTAATTTAACTCATATGCTAACTTCTATACATTAAAAAATGAAACTTCCAAAGAAAACAAAGTCTTTTCATTTCAGAGTTTATATTGAAATAGATTAATGCAAAATGATTACTTCCAGAAGTCAAACATGTTATGTACAGCAAGCAAGTTTTAAGTGATTATAGTGTGAGATTACTATGCTATATTGAAAACGAAGGTAAAAGATACGTCTAAATTAAAGTGAATTGGATACGAAACTTCAACGCATTTCCAAAACTTTAAAAATAGATACAGATGCATTGATGACATTATATGGTGCATTTAAGGCAAAACCATAAAAATACATATAATCTATACTGAGTTGGTAGATAATTCTGTTGCGTCCGGGAGAAGATTTGATAATTCAATTGTTTTTAATAATATATTTTTATAGTTCCACTCCGTCAACCTTTTTCAATCCGGGAGCATTTCACATCACAATGAGATGCTCCAAGACAGAGATCGCTGTTATTTACTCTAAGGTTTTAGTAAGATCTAGAAGCGGTGAGATTTTGGGGAAGAGAGGGTGACAAAAAAAATATTTTTCTGCATAAATTACATATCACGGATTTTTGGACATATCACGGATTTCTTGCCCAGGTGTTTTAAAACCTAGTTTTTTCAAGGAGGTTTGTCCCTGAACTAACTTTTAGGGAGGAGGGGTCATATTTAGTCTTTACACCCTACCTTCTATCATGGGCGAGCACGGCATCAAGTACACCTAAAACCCTTCGCCTATAGCAGACAACAAACAATATCACTTTTAGTTTTGTAGTAGAGTTATGGTATTTCATTTTAAAACTTACAGTTATTCTAGTTCTTCTATAAGGGGAGAATGTAAAATAAAGCTATTAAGGTAATTGACAGATCTTTTGGTCAGCGCCTAAAGGCTTATAGTAAAATAGAAAAAAAGATCAGTGCAAGAACTCAGATGATTTTCCTGAACTTTGACAAATTTAAACCATTTAATAAGAACTTTCTACTTAGCGCTGTTATTATCACTTGCTTAGAAATCAAATACTAATAGAAATATTATTGCAGTAAAATATAAAACAGTCTTCAATAATGTTACAACTTACAATTGTCTTGTAAGAATAATTCATCAGTTTTTAAACCATGAACAAATGCGTGCCAACCGCATCACATCTACAAATATACTATTATATGTAACCATATAACCAATCTACCCAAGTAGTCTCCATGTACGTCTCCAAGTAATTTAATGGAACTGGACATCAAATGAATAACTCTAAAACATGTATATCGCCGTAAGCCCATCTCTGTTTTTGGTATGTACATAATTGATTTTAGTTTTTATTATGAATAAACTTGCAACTTTTAAAAATCTGATCGAAATCATTATGGGACATATTGATGTTTAAGAATCAAAAATAAAAGAATCAAAAATTTTAAAGAATTAAAAACCAATAAAGAAAAAATTAATTTGAGTCTACAGAATAGTCTAGAATACAAGACTTGGAACTATGAAAACAGTATAGAAATCCTATAAATCCAATTCTACACTTCAGCTCAGTTATAATACCCAAACAGAATGGCTCATGTATTGTAAGTTCATTTCTAAACTTAGCCTACCTAGACAAAAAACTTGTCGTCAAACTAGGCAAGCCTATAACTTAGCCTGTCTGAAATAATACCAATATTCTTCATCCAATTAGAAATCTATGCTTTTAGTTCAATTAAAAGTTTCCTTAAATTACCGTTTTTGCTCCATTTTAAGTCAGTTTTTTTTTTCGTTGATGCTGAGTAATCATCCTTTACAAATGGCTCTGTACTACTACCTTTATTATTCGCATTTAAATTTAATAGCGCATAAGAAAGGGGAATCGGTGACATCAAAATATTTTTTGCCTTGTTTTTAATTACAGGAAAAAGCAGGAGTGAATTGCATCAAACGGGTACCATAGGAGGATGGGTGGCACTAAGATTTTCCTTGTCCTGATTTTCCTTCATAAGATTTCGCGATTTTTATCATTAATATTTGTATCAACTTTTTGGTGGTGCTAAGATCTCAAGCAGGAGTTAAAATCCATCTAATAATCATGGTCTTCATTGCTAATAAACAGTTTATTTGATAATTGGTGCTGTGAACCAGGATTGTTAATGAAAGTTAACATTAATGAATGAACAGTGCGAATTAGCTGCCTATTCCAGTGAATGCTATTTTTGTGGCAAAAATATATTTTAATTCCATCAAAACCACTTCCGAATATTATAAATTATGATAATTGAACATTCGTTCTTTATTATACGGTTAAGGGGTCTGTCTACTTCCTTCTGCTAAAATTAGTTAAATACTGTACAAAAACAACGTTGCTTACCATTCTTTATAATTTTATGGGTGTTCGTGTGGCTGAACCACTGCTTAACTGAACCACAAGCAACAGAATCCCTGTAACTGAACCACGGTGTAACTGAACCACCGTGTAACTGAACCACCGTGCAACTGAACTCCTGTATAACTGAACCCCCTGTGCAACTGAACCCTCGTGTAACTGAACAACCAGGCAACTAAACCCCATTTGACTAAACTCTCGTGCAACTACAACTCCGTGCAGCTCGGCCCCATTTAACTGAACCCCCGTGTAACTGAACCCCCATGCAACTGGACCACCGTACAACTGAACCACCGTGTAACTGAACCACCGTGTAACTGAACCACCATGAAACTGAACTACCGTGCAACACAACACCTTGTAACTGAACCCTTGGGTAACTGAACCATCGTCCCACTCAACCACTGAACTCACTTCTTCAATATTCTACAAATATGAGGCAATATCATTTGGTAAAGCACAAGTTATAATTTTTACATGTTCAACCTTGTTGGAATTGTTGGTTTCTTAAAATAATTATGCCACCGTGTAACCACTTAAAAAGAAAGATCACTGTAAATTAGCCCGTAAATCAGCGCTGTAGATGAGCCTGTCAAGATCAGTCATAAAAAAGCGTGTTAAAATATTTGACCTTTGTGAATCTAGATAACGAATTTTGATCAGATGTCTTTGAAGAGATTGCAGCTAAAAAGAATATGGTAGGGGGACTGGTTACACTCCAGCTTTTTTTTTTCAATATCCCTTCAACATAACCAGAAAATTTAAACTTCATTCCCTCAGGTCGATAACCTCAGATGTTCTCGACATATTGCAAATACGTCGTCTTGTAAAATTGGATGTACAAAGTACCTCTTGATTTAGTTGAGAATGCTCCTAAACATTTTCCGACCGATGTGGCGGCTGATACCATCAGCCATTGTAGATATTGTCGGTATTTCCTTTTCACAACCAATAAAGGAAATAACATCTTTTGATTGTGTTTGGTATTCTTCTTTACATTTCCCTAAGGTTTGCTCCATGCTTCTTTTTTTTATTTATAGGATCAAACCCGCCCTCTTTTCTTGAAAAAACACCTTGTATATTAGTAATAGGCAACTTGTATAATTTACAGCCCTTGTACCAGGGGCTAGAGGGCTAGGGGTTGTGAACCCTGGAGGCATAGTTATTTAACCTTTGATCTGTTTTAAATAAAATGGTCATCCTAAATTATCGATCGGATGTATTTGGGGAAAAAAGAGGGTGGGGGTGGAAGCCCTTCGATCACTTTTAACTCTTAAAAAGTGCAGTGGAACTTTTGATTTCCAAACAAATGAGCCCCCGCCCCTCCTTGTTCATACAAAAATCTTTTTCATAAAAACCTTATGTGATAACAGTGAATAACTAGCTTCATTTATAGCCCTTGCTCCAGGAGCTGCTGGTGGGGCTGTTAACACCAGAGGCATGGTTATTTGACCTTTAGACTATTTTGAAAATTTTTTTTTTTTAATTTTGATCGGATGCATTTGGGGGGAAAATAGCGGTTAAGATTAAGAGGCTGGTTGTCCTCTGATTACCTATGATTCTTCAAAATTGAACTTGAAATTTCAATTTCAAATTGAATAAGCCCTCTCCAAAGTTTGTACGACCATCCCTTCTATAAAATCCTTGAATTTTAACAAAAAGTAACTTGCAATATCCTACAGCCCTTGCCCCAAGGACTATGTTTTTTTTTTGTTTATCACGTTTATTAATCGCATCTTATTGTTCGATTGGAAATTGAAAGTTTTAGTGCCTTTTTAACTGTCGAAAGTGGTTGAAGGGCAACCAGCCCCCCTCCCCGGAAAAACACCTCCTGTGGAAAATCTCCCCCTGAAAAATACCTCTTGCAGTTGGTTGGTATCCAATCACTTTCAACTTATAAAAAAAGACTAGAACTACCTGGCTAATTTCTAATTATAACTAATTTCTACCTCCATCCTCCTCTGGTCTCTCCCCTAGAGCTAATTCTGTATTAATCCGAAGGCGCAATGAGATTTAAGATGTTTTGGCATTAAAGTGTACCCTTTGAGGTATCTCCCTCTCTCCTCAGCTACAAAACAATCAGAGAAGCCCATTTCTGAGTGGATTATACGAGGGGGGGGAGAGAGTTTCTGGAGGATTTTCCATGAGAAAAATACTTTCGCACAGAGGAGGGGGGGGGGCAAGACTTACATAAATTCCTCTTTTCAACTTTCCTTAGCACTTCTTAGCTAAACTAACAGAACCCAAATAAAATATTCCAATTTGGAAAACCATATTTTCCGCAGACATAAAAAAGGAGAAATAAATCTGGCTTTAAGAGTTGTCAACGTCTAATTTTCTTTGTTTTTGTGACAACAAAACAGAGCTTTTTTATTAATCCTATTGATTATCATCCACATCACGACTTTAAAAAGCGAGGAAAACCCGCAAGGTTGAACATGTACAAAGTCGAACTTATGTTTTACCCAATGTAAGTACGGTGGTTGAGTTGCACGAGAGTTCAGTTATACAAGGGTTCAGTTGCACGGTGGTTAAGTTGCACGGGGAACCAGTTGCACGGTGGTTCAGTTGCACGGTGGTTCAGTTGCACGGGGGTTCAGTTGCACGGGGGCTCAGTTACACGGGGGTTTAGTTAAATGGTGTTGATTTATACGGAAATTGAGTTGCACGAGAGCTCAGTTAAACGGGGTTCAGTTGCATGAGGGTTCCGTCAAACGACGGTGCATTTACACGGGGGTTCACTTGCACGGTGGTTCAGCTGCATGGTGCTTCAGCTGCATGGTGGTTGAGTTGTACAGTGGTTCAGTTACAGTGGCTCAGTTGCTAGGAGTTTAGTTGCACGGTTGATCAGTTGCAATGGAACTAATTTTATGATTTTTGTTTATTTTTCTAATAAAATCTAATGACAGTCTTATATAGTATGACTTTAAAAAGCAAACAATTCCAACAAGGTTGAACATGTACAAAGTAGAACTTATGTTTTACCCAATGTAAGTACGGTGGTTGAGTTGCACGAGAGTTCAGTTATACAAGGGTTCAGTTGAACGGTGGTTTAGTTGCATGGTGGTTCAGTTGCATGGTGGTTCAGTTGCACGGGGGTCCAGTTGCACGATGGTTCAGTTACACGGTCGTTCAGTGGCAAGGGGGTTCAGTTGCACGGGGGTTCAGTTAAACGTGGGTTTAGTTAAATGAAGTTGATTTACACGGAACTTTAGTTGCACGAGGGCTCAGTTAAATGGGGTTCAGCTGCATGAGGGTTCAGTCACAAGACGGTTCAGTTACATGGGGGCTCAGTTGCACGGGGGTTCACTTGCACGGTGGTTCAGTTGCATGGTGCTTCAGCTGTAGGGTGGTTGAGTTGTACGGTGGTTCAGTTACAGTGGCTCAGTTGCTTGGGGTTTAGTTGCACGGTAGATCAGTTGCAATGGAACTAATTTTATGATTTTTGTTAATTTTTCAAGTTGTACGGTGGTGCCAGCCATATAGCTGGGCAATATGGGATATTTGATTCCCATGAGCTTTAGTATGTACAAATATAATTAAACCTTTCTAGATATGTGACGGAATCCGTCAGTCGGCTCAAGGTACGAAGCGTCGTGTGTTCATTGTTGAAACAATGGGGGGTTACTGTGGTTACTTGGCAACCATGGCAGGACTCGCCGGAGGTGCTGACCAAGCCTATATCTTTGAAGAAACTTTTGGGGCGAAAGACCTTCTAGATGACATTGAGTATATGATCAGCAAAATGAATGATGGTGTTCAACGTGGACTTTTTTTGAGGTGAGATTTAATTCTAGCCTTAATATCTAAACTAGTATAGATGTCTAAAGAAGATGTATAACAATCGTTCCTACCACTTAATTTAGATTAGACAGTAAAATATGAACTAAGGGTAAAATATAACAGTGACCGTAATCAGTAATAATATTTCGGTCACTGCATATGTGACCGAAATATCTGGTATTTTTGTGAATTTCTATCACTGTTTGTGAAACACTGTCTACTAAAAGGATTTTATCCCTATTTGAACTTTTATTTATTGAGCTATTAGCTTATGTTCTTTCGGTAGCATGATGATGCTTTTTAGACTGAGAGATGCTTTAGACAAAGTTTTAGGACAAGAACAGGGTGGTTTTAGGAAGGGTAGAGGGTTTGTCAACCAAATTTTCATTCTTAGGTTAATAATTGAGAAATGCCTGAGTCATCAAACACCTTTAGTCCTCAGTTTTATAGATTATGAACAGGTGTTCGATTTAGCTGATAGGAGAGCTGTCGCAAAAGTTTTATCCTTATATGGTATTTATACGGGACGTGATCGTCACTTACTAGGCTGCAAGTTACTGCTGCAGCCCGGATTGCAAACTACCGCTGCAACCCGGAAAACTATATAGATCCCTTATGGAATGATACCACGAACTGTTTGATTTCATATTAAAAGGTTTACTGTGCCTGGCTATGGCAGTTGGCTCGAGTTTGATTCCCGGAATGTGAAATTTTTACTTATGATGATTTCTTTAGAAATATACTTAAAATAGTCATATATACGAAGCAATGTACATAGTAAAGACATATAAAGTTTCAATATATTATATTCTTTCTCCAATAGGCACTTCCATTGGAAGGGGCGCTCGTGTAAACTTCGAACGAGGCTTGTTCGATTGGAAGTTGTAATTTTTAGTGCACTGTTTGGAATCAAAAGTGATTGGTCGGCAACTAGCCCCCTTCCTCAAGCCCTATTTTCTCAAAATGTATCCAATCAAAATTTTGAGACGGCCATTTTGTTTGAAATAGTCAAAAGGCCAAAACAAGATGCAAAACCACTCTAACGTACTTCACTGGTTTATTTTGAATTGGAATCGGGTTTCTGAATGTTTTTACAAGTGGGGATACCCCCATTCCAAACATATCTAACCGGTTCCTGTTTGTCATTGAACTTATTGGTTTTTTAGAACATTTTTTTTTGCCAAGAGTCTCCAGTCCCGGATTATTGCAATCTGCCATGCCACAATACGTCCATACCACCTGGATTTTTAATTGCTCCACCTCGTTTTCCGGGAAACCAATAGAGGAGATTTTTTTCTTTTTCTTACGAAATCTTTGACCACTATAAGATTTGAACCTGCATCGCAAACATAAATAGCTGAGACACTAACCGAGATAGTTGTCAAACTGCTGTTATAGAATTGTTCTAACTAATCCATTTCAAAGGTTTTGCATATTTTCGCAAAGAATTATGCAAATCCTTTCTCGTGATTAGAGAACCCTCTCAAGTTTCTATTTAACTAAAATCGGTCATATAGGTGAAATATGGTACATGGTCTGTCATCAAATTGGAACACTATGTTGTATGGCTTCATACTAATCCTAAGAATATTGCTCTCCTCAATTATCCAGAAAGTACATGTTTGGTTACCATGGAAACTAAGTCTTTTAAAAGTAAAAAAAAACGAGAATAGTTTTTTTTTTGTATTTCAAGCAAAGGCGCCTGAAATCTTCATTGTCCAAATATTACTTGAGATATATTTTTAAGAATAGAATGCCGTTTGAGGTATGAAGGTACATTTTTTCTAAAAATATTCTAACAAAAGTAATAAAATTGAATATATTTTAAGCAAATGCATCTGAAATGTTCATGGTCAACAAGTTATTTGAGATGTATGTGTTAAGTATAGACTGCTGTTTTGAAACTTTTCCGAAAGGTACATTTTACTAAAACTGTTCTAACATTAGTATTAAAAACGGATATATTTTAAGAAAATACGTCTGAAATATTCAAGGAACACAAGTTACATGAGATATATTTTTTAAGCATAGGACGCTGTTATGAGGCATGAAGGTGCATTTTTTCTCAAAATGTTCAAATAGTAGCAATAAAAATGTGATATTTCTTAAGCAAATGAATCTGAAATGATCAAATTCCACTTACATTTAGGCAATATTAAAAAAGAACTTTAAAAATCTAGACATGAACACAGTTAATGAGCCTCTCAGATAAAATTAAGTGAAAGAACCGGAAGTAATTATTTTGTTCTTACTAAATATGTTAATCCGAATTTTAATGATTTATTATTTCTGCTGATGAAGATTGTCGTATATGTCAAAATATCCAGACTTTTATATTTGTTTTCACTGTCTTATAATTGGACCTATCCCATTTGAACGTTTAGTTGTTCGTCATGGAAAGTCACACTGACTGAGAGATGGTGTAGACAAAGTAATAAGAGAAGAACAGTGCGGTTTTAGAAACGGTAGTTGATGTGTTGACCAAATTTTTACTCTTAGGTTAATAATTGGTCAGGGACTGAGTTATCAAACACCCTTGGTCCCCAGTCTTAGAGATTATGAGCAAGTGTTTTATTCTGTTGGTAGAAGAGCTTTAGCGAAGATCTTATCCTTGCATAGTATATTAGAAAAAAAAGTGACTAATATTTCCCATGTAACATTATTTAAAAGGTTGTAATTTTCATTCAGATTCATCTGAATTTACTTTGTAATTATTAGAAGAGGTATTGAGAATAAAAATAAATTTGATGCCGCTAAGAAATTACGACATTAGTAAATTAATATTTTTTTTATCCAAGTGGCTCTACTTGAATGGCTTCTCACCAGTGTGGATCTTCCCATGTTTGATAAGACTACTACTTTGAGAAAAGCTCTTGTCACTTGTATGGCTTTTCACCGGTGTGGGTTCTCATATGTGTGGCAAGAGTATTCTTGTGACTGAAACTTTGCTTGCATACTTCACAATTGAATGGCTTTTCACCGGTGTGGGTTCTCATATGTATGGCAAGAGTATTTTTGTGACTAAAACTTTGCTTGCATACTTCACAATTGAATGGCTTTTCACCGGTGTGGGTTCTCATATGTATGACAAGAGAATTCTTGCGACTAAAACTTTGCTTGCATACTTCACAATTGAATGGCCTTTCACCGGTGTGGGTTCTCATATGTGTGGCAAGAGTATTCTTGTGACTGAAACTTTGCTGTGGCTAAAACTTTGCTTGCATACTTCACAATTGAATGGCTTTTTGCCGGTGTGTGTTCTCATATGTATGGAAAGATTACTCTTGTTATTAAAACTGCGCATGCATACGTCCCACTTGAATGGCTTCTCACCAATCTGGATCCTCACATGTTTGATAAGATTACTATTTTGAGAAAAGCTCTTGTTACATGTATTGCACTTGAATAGCTTTTCGTCGGTGTGTGTTCTCATATGTATGGAAAGATTACTCTTATTATTAAAACTGCGCTTGCATACGTCACACTTGAATGGCTTCTCATCGGTGTGGGTTCTCATATGTATGGAAAGATTTCTCTTGGGATTAAGACTGCGTTTGCATACGTCACACTTGAATGGCTTTTCACCGTGTGTTCTCATATGTACGGAAAGATTACTCTTATTATTAAAACTGCGCTTGCATACGTCACACTTGAATGGCTCCTCACCAGTGTGGATCCTCACATGTTGAATGAGATGACTATTGTGCAAAAAGCTCTTATTACATGTATTGCACTTGTATGGTTTTTCAATGGCGTGGGTTGTCATGTCTATGGCAAGAGTATTCTTAAGATTATTGCATATAGATCGTTTCTCGTCAATTTGAAAAGATATTTCAATCTTCTGATTTGCCGCGTCCTCCTCTTTTTGTCAGGTAGTTTCTTCTTCTGGTTAGTCAGCTTCTTTGTGTCTGGATTTTCATCAAAAATGTCTACTGGTGAGATATTTGTATTAGATAGCTCAGTTACAGTACAGTCCGTTAGAAACCGATTGGACGGATTGGCTCCATTTGCAAAAATGATCGCATGATCACAGTCTTGTTCATTCAGTGAATTCATCTTTGAGGGTTCAAACCTGTAAGCTTAATCACGTATCGAGCTGTTTTTATCCAATGAAAAACAAACTAATTTTCAAATGTCAGGTATTTTTCTAATTTGAATTAAAACATTAAAATTATTGCTCAGGTACCATAAATAATTTTGCAGTTTACATAATAACTTTAGCGATTCTGAACTGAACTTAAAACTTTGTTCATCTTTTTTTCTCATGCCTTTAAAAAACATTGTGTGTACCTTAAAAAAATTGTTAATAATGTTTCTGGAATATGAAATGAAAATGGTATACGTATGCTGCTTGGGATTTTTTTCTTTCAGAATAACAACATTTGTAGACGTGTTATTTTTTAATTTAAAACGCTTTTTAAACATTTGGTAACGATGGGTTGCGGTTCACCTTTTACTAGGTTGCAGCTAGAGGTGCAACCATGATTATCTGAGGGATTGCACCGAGTCCGAAGAAATCTTTGGGAATTAGTGATCAAACTTGGAGTAAATTATTATTAATTATATTTATAAATTATGGAGGACAAATTATTCTTCGAAGAACAAATTCTTGTAGAAACTTGTAGAGTAAAAAATGAAAGAAAAAAAATATTATATTTAAAATCTTTTAAATTAAAGAATACCGAGGAAAGTATCTAAACCGACCAACAAAAAATTTCCTTCAAAACACAGCATTACAGATAAAGATATAGATAGCATTATGAAATATAATTTTTGGTTTTGTTTACTATGGACTACGGACCGCAGTCCAAAATATAAATGTTTTTACTTTTATAGCTTTAATAAATCAAGTAATATTAACATTTTTATTACTAAATATCAGTACATGTATATTAAACTGACAATGCTTATTCATCTGTATTTTTTTCAGTAAAGTGCAAATTATGTTCTGGCCTTGAGAAGGCATAGGGGTTTTGAGCCCAACTTATGTTAATTTCTACTCGTTTTGAGTTTGACTCGGTTATTTATTGTAATTTCTGTTCGTTTTGGGTTTCATTTAATATCGATGCTGATCTGCGGTAGTTTCACGCTTGGTAGATTATTTGATTTTATTTTTGCTCATTTTTTGTTTAATGGAGTTCTTTACTTTTCTTTGAAAAACTTATTTTGTGGAAAAAGTTTTTTTAATTAATTTCTGTTTGTTTTATATTGACATAGTCTTTTCAGGGAAAAAAAATAATACTTTAAATCTTTTCGTTTTTTAAGACTTTATAGTTTGGCCTGCTATTTGTATGCTGGAGAAAAAAATTTCAGCAATTTTTAACAAAATACACCCTTTTAAAAATCTGGACACAAATATTAGTGTTTAATTTCGTTTAATACCTCCTCTAGTTGACCTGAAATGGAAAACTTGATAGCATTCGCAAAAAAAATCTGCTTACTTTCTTTGATAGCTTGGATACAATTACGCTATTTTGACTGGGCTCAATTTTAAGAGCAGAAGTAGCCCCGAAAGTTTGAACATAATACCCTCAGTCGCTCTTGGGATATTGCTGAGATGCCTTATTGCAAATTAGCATTAACACAGTGCATTTTGATTTAATCTTAAGGCAACATTAGTAGAGAGGGAGGTGCTACTCCGATCGCTCACCCCTGCTGCCACCTACAACTTTTTTTAACACCAAATATGGGCATAGCCTCCCACGCGAACCACGTGGTTTATGGTTTTTGTCAGTGAGAATTTGAAAAACAGGAATTTTATCACATTTATGTCTGTTTTCTTGGATGGTTATGTGTGTTGGTCGATTTATTTGATGTTTTTCATGGATGGATATGGATGATTTATGGTTTTTGTCAGTGAGAATGAAAAAACAGTATTTTTCTCACCTGAAAAACAGGAATTTTCTCACATTTATGGATGTTTTCATGGATGGTTATGTGTGTTGGTCAATTTATTTGATGTTTTTCATGGATGGTTATGGATGATTTATGGTTTTTGTCAGTGAGAATGAAAAAACAGGAACTTTCTCACATTTATGTTTGTTTTTATGGTTTTTGTCAGTGAGAATGGAAAAACAGGAACTTTCTCACATTTATGTCTGTTTGTTGTCAGTGAGAATGGAAAAACAGGAACTTTGTCACTTTAATGGATTATTGAGTCTAATGGGAGCAGGTCAATGACACTTCCTTCTTGTTGTTGCTCGAGGCAAGTGTTATGAGTTTCCAGAAATTTGGAACACCTGTGCTGTCGACCTCAATTCCCCTATCGTGAATCAATAATTCCCCTTAGAAACAACAAATTAATTCCCTTTTCTTGACAGATCAATCAACCAATGACATCATCTGTCAGACTTTAAAATTTTCGCCTAGAAACGATTCTCCAGGAATAGATCCAAGTCATTAATGTCTTTGCCTCGGAAACAACTCTACTGGTCGAACTCCAAAAGATATTAATAACCAAACGCCATGGAAACAATTCTCCAAGAAACATCTTAGTGATGAATTGTTTTAGCGCGGGAATCAGGTCTCTTAGTAATTTGAAATGCGTCAGCGCAGAGATGCCAAAAACAAAAGGAACACGCTGAAATTACGTTTAGGGATTATTTGGGCGAAACCGTTTTAGACAGGTTATGGAATTATTTCGGCGAAACAGTTAGAGACATTTTAAAAGATGATTTAAAAGATGATTTTAGAAGAGGATTTGAGGGTGAAACTCTGTGGTCGTTATAATACATAAGCTGTATTTGAACAGTGTCGTGAGGTCCCCTACCCAAAACCCAAAGCGTTCCGATCCCCCAAGCCCTACTCCGAAGGAAGCCCCCGGACAGCCAAGGTTGTCTGGATTCCCAAAGGGCTCCCTGCGCCCCAAAGGCTCCTGAGCCTCCATTTTAAAACTTTTTAAGGCTTTATTATATCTTTTCAGAACAAATTATTATTTTAGGGAATTATTTCGGCGAAACAGTTAGAGACATTTTAAAAGATGATTTAAAAGATGATTTTAGAAGAGAATTTAAGGGTGAAACTCTGTGGTCGTTATAATACACAAGTTGTATTTTAACAGTGTCGTGAGGTCCCCTACCCCAACCCCAAAGGGTTCCTACCACCCTACCCCAACCCCAAAGGGTTCCAATCCCCCTACCCCAACCCCGAAGGAAGCCCCCGGTACTCAAAGGTCCCCCAAGCTCCCAAAAGGGCCCCCGGATCCCCTAACACCCTCCCCGGGCCCCCAAAGGCCCTCCCCCGGTCCTCAAAGGTCCGCGAGGCTCCCAAAGGGCTCCCGGACCCCCAAAGGCCCTCCCCGGGCCCCCAAAGGCCCTCCCCCAGCCCCCAAAGGACCACCCAGCCCTCAAGAGCCCTCCGGATTCCCAAACGACCTCCCTGGGTCCCCAAAGAGCCCCATCCCCATTTTATTAATACTTTTTTTGTGCATTTGAGACACAGAAGGGTCCCCACATTTCAAAGGGCTTTATTATATTTTTTCAGAACAAGTTTTTTTCTTAATGTCCTTCATAAATCAATTTTACAACTTGAAGTAGTTATCTTTTCCCCCACAACTTTACTATAAGGCTTTTTGAATTACCCAATATCATGCAATACTTTTCAAAGGCATTTCAGAACATGTTTTTTTCTTAAGATCCTTCCTAAACCCATTTTACATGTTGAAGTACTTATCTTTTCCCCCCAACTTTACTTTACGACTCTTTTGCACACCCAAACATCAAGCAATACTTTCCAAAAGGCTTTATTATATCTTTTCAGTACAAGTTCTTTTCTTAATAACCTTCTTAAACCAATTTTACAAATTCTAAATTTTTCCTTAGTAGAAGAAAAAGCTATATCATAGTTGCGAATATTTTCTCGGAAGATAAGTAGTTCTATTTCAATTTTAAATTTTATCAATGAAATTAAGAAAAGTTAAAGTTCTCTTCTGAATTTTCTCAATGAAAAAGAAATTAGTTATTAATCAATTCTATTTTTTCCAAATAATATAAATAATTTTCACTTCGGATAAAATTTTTCTCAAAGAGAAGAAAAAAATTTTAAATAATGTTCCTAATGTGTCACGGAAGATAGAAAAGTTCAAGTTCTCTTCTGAATTTTACCAAAGAACACACTCCAACTGTAATTTCTCCAGAGAAAATAAAAATCTTCCACTTCAGTTTTAAGTTCACCAAAGACATAAAGAAATTTAAAGTTCTATTCTAAATTTTTCCGTAGTAGATAGAAAAAGCTATAGCATACTTGTGAATATTTTTCCAGAAGATAAAAAGTTCTACTTCAATTTTTAATTTTCTCAACGAAGTGAAGAAAAGTTCAACTTCTATTCTGAATTTTTTCAATGAAAAAGAAATTAGTTATTGATCATTTCCATTTTTCCAAATAATCTAAATATTTTCCAACTTCAAAATGTGCAAACACAAAAAAACTTAAACACACACACACACACACAAACTTACACACACACACAGACACACACACACAAACTTACACACACACACACACACACACACAAAAACTTACAAAGACACACACACAAACTGACACGCACACAAAAACATACACACGCACACAAAAACTTACACACACACACAAAAAACTTACACAAAAAAACTTACACACACACAAAAACTTACACACACAAAAACTTACACACGCAAAAAAAAACTTGCACACACACACACAAAAATTTACACACACAAAAACTTACACAGACAAAAAAACTTACACACACAAAAAATTACACACACACACAAACTTACACCCAAACACAAAAACTTACACACACACACACACACAAAAAAACTCACACACACAAAAAATATTACACACACAAAAAATTTTACACACACACACAAAAACTTACACACACACACAAAAACTAACACACACACTCAAAAACTAACACACACACACAAATACTTACACACACACACACAAAAAAACTCACACATTCAAACAAAAACTTACACACACAAAAACTTACACACACACACAGAAAATGACACACACACAAAAAAACGTACACCCACACACAAAAACTTACACACACATAAAAACTTACACACACACAAAAACTTACACCCACACACAAAAACTTACACACACACAAAAACTAACACACACACGCCAAAACTTACACACACACAAAAACTTAAACACACATATAAAAAATTACACACGCACACAAAAAATTACACACACACAAAAAAAATCACAAACACAAACAAAAAACTTACACACACACACACACACACACACACACAAAAACTTACACAGACACAAAAACTTACACACACACAAACACAAAAACTTACACACACACACACAAATTTACACACACACACACAATTAGACAAAAATTACGATATTTATGCACAGTTTCAACTAACTACGGCTAAGTATCTTAAAAGTCGAGGTATTTTTCTTGCGAGAACACAAAAAATCATTAAGTGGTATTAATGAAAATGATGATAATCAACTGAAAACCGTCAACGAGAACACCGATTAACCATCACAAAGTGTCACAATGCCGTCAGTGTGTCGACATCCCTCGGAAAATAGGGGGGTAATGATCAACTGCGAAGATATTTAGCCTACAGAAAAAAATTGCTCATTGTTCCTTTAATAGCCACGCAATTAGACTAAAAATTATTATATTTATGCAGAGTTTCAACTAACTACGGCTAAGTATGTTAAAAGCGAGCCATTTTCTTGCGAGAAAACAAAAATCAGTACACACACACACAAAAACTTACACACGCACACAAAAACTTACACACACAAAAACTTACACACACACACAAAAACTTACACACACACACAAAAACTTACACCCACAATTACAATTACGATATTTATGCACAGTTTCAACTAACTACGGCTAAGTATCTTAAAAGGCGAGGTATTTTTCTTGCGAGAACACAAAAAATCATTAAGTGGTATTAATGAAAATGATGATAATCAACTGAAAACCGTCAACGAGAACACCGATTAACCATCACAAAGTGTCACAATGCCGTCAGTGTGTCGACACCCCTCGGAAAATAGGGGGGTAATGGTCAACTGCGAATATATTTAGCCTACAGAAAAAAATTGCTCATTGTTCCTTTAGTAGCCACCCAATTAGACTAAAAATTATGATATTTATGCACAGTTTCAACTAACTACGGCTAAGTATGTTAAAGGCGAGCCATTTTCTTGCGAGAACACAAAAATCAGAACACACACACACAAAAACTTACACACGCACACAAAAACTTGCACACACAAAAACTTACACACACACACAAAAACTTACACACACACACAAAAACTTACACCCACACACAAAAACTTACACACACACGAAAACTAACACACACACAAAAAATTACACAAACACACAAGAAAAATTACACACACACAAAAAATTACACACACACTCAAAAAATAACACACACACAAAAACTTACACACACACACCAAAACATACACACACACACACACAAAATAAAAAACACACAAAAACTAACACACACACACACAAAAACTTACACACACACACACACACAAAAAAACTTACACACACTAAAACACATACACACACAAAAACTTACGCACACACGCACGCACCCAAAAACACAAATACACACACACACACACACAAATATACACACACAGACAATTAGACAAAAATTAATATATTTATTAACAGTTTAAAATAACTACGGCTCAGTCTTTTAAGAGGCGAGGTATTTTTCTTGCGAGAACACAAAAAAATCATTAAGTGGTATTAATGAAAATGATGATAATCCACCGAAAACCGTCAACGTGAACACCGATTAACCATCACCAAAGTGTCACAATGCCGTCAGTGTGTCAACACCCCTCGGAAAATAGGGGGGTAATGGTCAACTGCGAAGATATTTAGCCTACAGAAAAAATTGCTCATTGTTCCTTTAGTAGCCACGCAATTAGACTAAAAATTATTATATTTATGCACAGTTTCAATTAACTACGGCTAAGTATGTTAAAGGCGAGCCATTTTCAAGCGATTACACCAAAATCAGAACACACACACACAAAAACTTACACACACACACAAAAACTAAAACACACACAAAAACTAAAAAACACACAAAAACTTACACACACACAAAAACTTACACACACACACACACAAAAACTTACCCACACACACACAAACTTCCCCACACACACAAAAACTCACATACACACAGACAAAAAACTTACACACACAAAAAATTGCACACACACAAAAACTTACACACACACACAAAATTACACACACACAAAAATTTACACACACACACACACACAATTAGACAAAAATTACGATATTTATGCACAGTTTCAACTAACTACGGCTAAGTATCTTAAAAGGCGAGGTATTTTTCTTGCGAGAACACAAAAAATCATTAAGTGGTATTAATGAAAATGATGATAATCAACCAAAAACCGTCAAAGAGAACACCGATTAACCATACACCAAAGTGTCACAATGCCGTCAGTGTGTCAACACCCCTCTGAAAATAGGGGGTAAAAGTCAATTGTGAAGATATTTAGCCTAAGAAACTAGAATATGACATTACAACCCTTCGCTAATAACTAGTAAAAACCAAGAACTCAAACGCAGATGAACTACTGTTCGCTATTTACTACATTGCAACTACTGTTGCAACATGATAACATGATAATCATTTCTAATTTTAACAATTCCTTGCATACATCCTTCAAACATAATAAACTCAGCCTTGGAGAGATTTGAGATTGAACACTAAATTAAACAAATTAAAGAATTCACATTTTAGAGTTAAAAAGTGCGCACAGAAAAAAAAGCAAATATAATAGTCGTTTAAAATCCACCCCCCCCCAACCAAACTCAAAAATTTCTGGGGGAACGTATTTTCAAGGTTTTCTTCTAAGTGAACGATCTTACCTTTTCAGGAGTGAGGAGTCGTTCACATTGGATTGGGAATAAAAGTCAAACTTATGCGCAAAGAGCGAGAAGTTTTAGTTTTGCTTCTTACTTCCAACTGAAAACTTATTTTTAATTTGATGTTTTACCATTTTTTCAAATCATGCCATAAATATCCGTTTGAATAGACCCTCACTTATCAGTTTAACACGATTCGAGTACCGGTTCGATTCGAACAGCAAACATTCTTTCTAATCTTTAGACTTTTCAAGCATAATAAACTTGATTACGATACGTAATTTGTAGGACCGGTGGTCTTTTCCTTCAAAAACTTTCTCGTACAGCTAACCGTTGATGTGAAACTATAAAACTAATTCATTTTAAATATTTGCAATTGGAATAAAAAGCAAATTTTGTGTGGACTTACTAGCTACCACAAACACAGATGGGCTGAATTAACATTTTAGAGAAAAAAAGTGCACAAAAAAAAACCGAATATAATAGAAATTTAAAATCCCCCCCTCCCCAACCTAAAAACTTAAAGGGGGGGGGGGCATATTTTAAATTTAGTTTTTATATTTTGTTTAGAAAACGCATCGAAAAGCCATATCAAGAGCTAAATTTGTGAGTTTTTTTTCACTGACAATTCCTTTTTTTTGTCAAGCCTTAACCTCCCTAATTGAAAGATATGAATTATAATCAAGAAACACAGTTCCTCATATTTTACATATTTTTGGATGGAAAACACACTGAAAATACATATTATTTGAACTTACATCAAATGTTGGAGGGTATACATTTGAGGAACCTTCCATTATTTTCTATCTTGTTCTATATTTCAGCCTATACTGACTTTTAAACCTTTCAAAACCCTGAAATATACTAACCTAACGGTTATTTATTTACGAAATCGTGCAAACTGATGATTTAAGAACAATAGTTACCTTTCTATATATCACTTAACACTCACTGGAATTGCCACTTATCACTCACGGAGAAAGGATTCAAAACAATACTTCTTACATCACATAGTCTAATTGCGTCAAACGAGACATCTTCAATGCAGATTAATTAATTGTTACGCCCGATTTTGTTTTGGACATAGGAAAGCGTAGATGGGAGTGAGAATTTCTGTAAAACTATCAAAGATTGATCAACTCTGTGATTTCACAGTTCTTGTGTAATCAGAAAGAAAAAAGAAGAATAATTGATAAAAGATATTTTGAAATATGTCCCAAAATCAGAGCTATTACAACTTAAATGACGCGAGGGGGGGGATCAGGTTTAAGAATATCCTGGATATGTCATTTTTATATTATCTAAGTACTCACAGAAGGAGTCATCACAGGAACTTTGAAAAGGGCTCATTTGATTGGTAATTAAAGTGGCTAGCACCCAATTCACAGGAGGGGGCGTGAAAACTATGGTTTTTAACTTTGATATGCAAGACTAGAAAGAAAAGTTCTTAGGTGTGGGGCTGCCCCCGCCTCAACCCTCGCTCTTGAAATTCCCCCCCCAACTCAACTTTTCCAGAGGATTTCAAAATCCCCCCTCCAAACTCAAAAATTTCTAGGAACGTATTTTCATCATATTTAAATATTTACCCACGTACGCATCACTTAGGTTAGATTAGATTAGGTGAGAGACAGGCAAAAAGTTAGGTGTATGGTTAGGTTAGGTTAGATTATGTTAGGTTAGGTTATGTTAGGTTAGGTTAATTTAGGTTAGACTAGGTTAGCCTACGTACGCGCTTGTACGTAGGCTAACCTAGTCTAACCAAAATTAACCTAACCTAACATAATCAAACCTAACCTAACCATACACCTAACTTTTTGCCTGTCTCTCACCTAATCTAATCTAACCTAAGTGATGCGTACGTGGGTAAATATTTAAATATGATGAAAATACGTTCCTAGAAATTTTTGAGTTTGGAGGGGAGATTTTGAAATCCTCTGGAAAAGTTGAGTTGGGGGGGAAATTTCAAGAGCGAGGGTTGAGGGGGGGGCAGCCCCACACCTAAGAACTTTTCTTTCTAGTCTTGCATATCAAAGTTTAAAACCATAGTTTTCACGTCCACTCCTGTGAATTGGGGCCTAGCCACTTCAATTACCAATCAAATGAACCCTGTTCAAAGTTTCTACGATGACTCCTTTTGTGAGTACTTAGATAATATAAAAATGACATATCCAGGATATTCTTAAACCTGATCCCCCCCCTCGCGTCATTTAAGTTGTAATAGCTCTGATTTTGGGAGATATTTCAAAATATCTTTTATCAAGTATTCTTCTTTTTTTCTTTCTGATTACACAAGAACTGTGAAATCACAGAGTTGATCAATCTTTGATAGTTTTACAGAAATTCTCACTCCCATCTACGCTTTCTTATGTCCAAAACAAAATCGGGCGTAACAATTAATTAATCTGCATTGAAGAGGTCTCGTTTGACGCAATTAGACTATGTGATGTAAGAAGTATTGTTTTGAATCCTTTCTCCGTGAGTGATAAGTGGCAATTCCAGTGAGTGTTAAGTGATATATAGAAAGGTAATTATTGTTCTAAAATCATCAGTTTGCACGATTTCGTAAATAAATAACCGTTAGGTTAGTATATTTCAGGGTTTTGAAAGGTTTAAAAGTCAGTATAGGCTGAAATATAGAACAAGATAGAAAATAACGAAGGTTCCTCAAATGTATGCCCTCCAACGTTTGATATAAGTTCAAATAATATGTCTTTTCAGTGTGTTTTCCATCCAAAAATATGTAAAATATGATGAACTATGTTCCTTGATTATAATTCATATCTTTCAATTAGGGAGGTTAAGGCTTGGCAAATAAAAAAGGAATTGTCAGTGAAAAAAAACTCACAAATTTAGCTCTTGATATGGCTTTTCGATGCGTTTTGTAAAGAAAATATACAAACTACAATGAAAATAAGCCCCCCCCTGAAATTTTTGAGTTTGGGGAGGGGGAGATTTTAAATTACTATTATATTCGCTTTTTTTGTGTGCACTTTTTGTCTCTTAAATGTTAATTCAGCCCTTCTGGGTCTGTGGTAGCTAGTAAATCCACACAAAAATTGCTTTTTATTCCAATTGCAAATATTTAAAATGAATTAGTCTTATAGTTTCACATCAACGGTTAGCTGTACGAGAAAGTTTTTGAAGGAAAAGACCACCGGTCCTACAAATTACATATCGTAATAAAGTTTATTATGCTTGAAAAGTCTAAAGATTAGAAAGAATGTTTGCTGTTCGAATCGAACCGTTACTCGAATCGTGTTAAATTGATAAGTGAGGGTCTATTCGAACTTATATTTATGGAAGGATTTGAAAAAATGTAAAAACATCAAATTAAAAATAAGTTATCAGTTGGAAGTAATAAGCAAAACTTGAACTTCTTGCTCTTTGTGCATAAGTTTAACTTTTATTCCCAATCTGATCTGAACGACTCCTCACTCCTGAAAAGGTAAGATCGTTCATTTAGAATAAAACCTTGAAAATACGTTCCCCCAGAAATTTTTGAGTTTGGTTGGGGGGTGGGGGTGGGGGGGGGTTGTGGATTTTAAACGACTATTATATTTGCTTTTTTTTCTGTGCGAACTTTTTAACTATAAAATGTGAATTCTTTCATTTGTTTAATTTAGTGTTCAATCTCAAATCTCTCCAAGGCTGAGTTTATTATGTTTGAAGGATGTATGCAAGGAATTGTTAAAATTAGAAATGATTATCATGTTATCATGTTGCAACAGTAGTTGCAATGTAGTAAATAGCGAACAGTAGTTCATCTGTGTTTGAGTTCTTGGTTTTCACTAGTTATTAGCGAAGGGTTGTAATGTCATATTCTAGTTTCTTAGGCTAAATATCTTCGCAATTGACCTTTGACCCCTATTTTCCGAGGGGTGTTGACACACTGACGGTATTGTGACACTTTGGTGATGGATAATCGGTGTTCTCGTTGACGGTTTTCAGTTGATTATCATCCTTTTCATTAATACCACTTAATGATTTTTTGTGTTCTCGCAAGAAAAATACCTCGCCTTTTAAGATACTTAGCCGTAGTTACTTGAAACTGTGCATAAATATCGTAATTTTTGTCTAATTGTGTGTGTGTGTGTGTGTAAATTTTTGTGTGTGTGTAATTTTTTTTGTGTGTGTAAGTTTTTATGTGTGTGTAATTTTTTGTGTGTGTAAGTTTTGTGTGTGTGTGTGTGTGAGTTTTTGTGTGTGTGAGTTTTTGTGTATGTGTGAGTTTTTGTGTGTGTGTGTAAGTTTGTGTGTGTGTGTAAATTTTTGTGTGTGTGTAAGTTTTTGTGTGTGTATGTTTTCGTGTGTGTGTGTGTGTAAGTTTTTGTGTGTGTGTGTTCTGATTTTTGTGTTCTCGCAAGAAAATGGCTCGCCTTTAACATACTTAGCCCTAGTTAGTTGAAACTGTGCATAAATATAATAATTTTTAGTCTAATTGCGTGGCTACTAAAGGAACAATGAGCAATTTTTTTCTGTAGGCTAAATATCTTCGCAGTTGACCATTACCCCCCTATTTTCCGAGGGGTGTTGACACACTGACGGCATTGTGACACTTTGGTGATGGTTAATCGGTGTTCACGTTGACGGTTTTCGGTGGATTATCATCATTTTCATTAATACCACTTAATGATTTTTTGTGTTTTCGCAAGAAAAGTACCTCGCCTTTTAAGATACTTAGCCGTAGTTAGTTGAAACTGTGCATAAATATCGTAATTTTGTCTAATTGTCTGTGTGTGTAAATTTGTGTGTGTGTGTGTGTGTAAGTTTTTGTGTGTGTGTGTGTTTGTGTGTGTGTAAGTTTTTGTGTGTTTTTTTTTTTGTGTGTGTTTATGTTTGTTTGTGTTTGTGTGTGTGTGTGTGTAAGTTTTTGTGTGTGTGTGCTTATTTTTTTGTGTGAGTGTAATTTTGTGTGTGTGTGTAATATTGTGTGTGTGTGTGTGTGTTATTTTTTGTGTGTGTGTAAGTTTTTGAGTGTGTGTGTAAGTTTTTGTGTGTGTGTAAGTTTTGTTGTGTGTGGGTGTAAGTTTTTGTGTGTGTGTAAGATTTTGTGTGTGTGTAAGTTTTTGCGTGTGTGTGTAAGTTTTTGTGTGTGTGTGTAAGTTTTTTTGAGTGTGTGTAAGTTTTTGTGTGTGTAAGTTTTTGTGTGCGTGTGTAAGTTTTTGTGTGTGTGTGTACTGATTTTTGTTTTCTCGCAAGAAAATGGCTCGCCTTTAACATACTTAGCCATAGTTAGTTGAAACTCTACATAAATATAATAATTTTTAGTCTAATTGTATAGCTTCTAAAGGAACAATGAGAAATTTCTTTCTGTAGGCTAAATATCTTTGCAGTTGATCATTACCCCCCTATTTTCCGAGGGGTGTCGATACACTGACGGCATTGTGACACTTTGTGATGGTTAATCGGTGTTCTCGTTGACGGTTTTCAGTTGATTATCATCATTTTCATTAATACCACTTAATGATTTTTTGTGTTCTCGCAAGAAAAATACCTCGCCTTTTAAGATACTTAGCCGTAGTTAATTGAAACTGTGCATAAATATCGTAATTTTTGTCTAATTGTGTGTGTGTGTGTAAATTTGTGTGTGTGTGTGTAAGTTTTTGTGTTTGTGTGTGTGTGTGTGTAAGTTTTTGTGAGTGTAAGTTTTTTTGTGTGTGTAAGTTTTTGTTTGTGTTAGTTTGTGTGTGCGTGTGTAAGTTTTTGGGTGTGTGTTCTGATTTTTGTGTTCTCGCAAGAAAATGGCTCGCCTTTAACATACTTAGCCGTAGTTAGTTGAAACTGTGCATAAATATCATAATTTTTAGTCTAATTGCGTGGCTACTAAAGGAACAATGAGCAATTTTTGTCTTTAGGCTAAATATCTTCGCAGTTGTCCATTACCCCCCTATTTTTCGAGGGGTGTTGATACATTGACGGCATTGTGACACTTTGTGATGGTTAATCGGTGTTCTCGTTGACGGTTTACGGTTGATTTTCATCATTTTCATTAATACCACTTAATGATTTTTTGTGTTCTCGCAAGAAAAATACCTCGACTTTTAAGATACTTAGCTGTAGTTAGTTGTAACTGTGCATAAATATCTCAATTTTTTTCTGATTGTGCGTGTGTGTGTAAATTTGTGTGTGTGTGTTTGTGTGTATAAGTGTGTGTGTTTGTGTTTGTGTGTGTATTTGTTTGTGTGTGTATGTGTTTGTGTGTGTGTGTGTGTGTGTCTATGTGTTTTTGTGTGTGTGTGTATGTTTTTGTGTGTGTGTAATTTTTTGTGTGTGTGTAATTGTTTGTGTGTGTGTGTATTTTTTTGTGTGTTTGTAATTTTTTGCGTGTGTGTGTAAGTTTTTGTGTGTTTGTAAGTTTTTGTGTGTGGGTGTTAGTTTTTGTTTGTGTGTAAGTTTTTGTGTGTGTGTAAGTTATTGTGTGTGTGTGTAAGTTTTTGTGTGTGTGTGTAAGTTTGTGTGTGTGTGTGTAAGTTTTTGTGTGTGTAAGTTTTTGTGTGCGTGTGTTAGTTTTTGTGTGTGTATGTGTGTAAGTTTTTATGTGTGTGTGTAAGTTTTTGCGTGTGTGTGTTATTTTTTGGTTGTGTGTGTAATTTTTTTTGTGTCTGTGTTTTTTTTTTTATGTTTTTGTAAGTTTTTTTGTGTGTGTGAGTTTTTTTGTGTGTGTGTGTGTGTGTGTAAGTTTTTGTGTTTGGGTGTCGGTTTGTGTGTCTGTGTAATTTTTTGTGTGTGTAAGTTTTTTTGTCTGTGTAAGTTTTTGTGTGAGTAAATTTTTGTGTGTGTGTGTGTGCAAGTTTTTTTTTTTCGTTTGTAAGTTTTTGTGTGTGTAATTTTGTGTGTGTGTGTAAGTTTTTTTGTGTAAGTTTTTTGTGTGTGTGTGTAAGTTTTTGTGTACGTGTTTAAGTTTTTGTGTGAGTGTTATTTTTTGTGTGTGTGTGTAAGTTTTTTTGTGTGTGTGTGTGTGTGTGTAAGTTTGTGTGTGTGTGTGTGTGTGTGTGTGTGTAAGTTTGTGTGTTTGTGAGTGTGTTTTTAAGTTTTTGTGTGTGCCCATTTTGAAGTTGGAAAATATTTATATTATTTGGAAAAATGGAAATGATCAATAACTAATTTCTTTTTCATTGAAAAAATTCAGAATAGAAGTTGAACTTTTCTTCACTTCGTTGAGAAAATGAAAAATTGAAGTAGAACTTTTTATCTTCTGGGAAAATATTCACAAATATGCTATAGTTTTTTCTATCTACTACGGAAAAATTTAGAATAGAACTCCGAATTTCTTTATGTCTTTGGTGAACTTAAAACTGAAGTGGAAGATTTTTATTTTCTCTGGAGAAATTACAATTGGAGTGTGTTCTTTGGTAAAATTCAGAAGAGAACTTGAACTTTTCTATCTTCCGTGAAAAATTAGGAACAGTATTTAAATTTTTTTCATCTCTTTGAGAAAAATTTGATCCGAAGTGAAAAATTTTTATATTATTCGGAAAAAATAGAATTGATTAATAACTAATTTCTTTTTCATTGAGAAAATTCAGAAGAGAACTTTAACTTTTCTTAACTTCATTGATAAAATTTTAAATTGAAATAGAACTACTTATCTTCCGAGAAAATATTCGCAACTATGATATAGCTTTTTCTTCTACTAAGGAAAAATTTAGAATTTGTAAAATTGGTTTAAGAAGGTTATTAAGAAAAGAACTTGTACTGAAAAGATATAATAAAGCCTTTTGGAAAGTATTGCTTGATGTTTGGGTGTGCAAAAAAGTCGTAAAGTAAAGTTGTGGGGAAAAGATAAGTACTTCAACATGTAAAATGTGCTTAGGAAGGACCTTAAGAAAAAAATATGTTCTGAAATGCCTTTGAAAAGTATTGCATGATATTGGGTAATTCAAAAAGCCTTATAGTAAAGTTGTGGGGGAAAAGATAACTACTTCAAGTTTTAAAATTGGTTTATGAAGGACATTAAGAAATAAACTTGTTCTGAAAAAATATAATAAAGCCCTTTGAAATGTGGGGACCCTTCTGTGTCTCAAATGCACAAAAAAGTATTAACAAAATGGGGATGGGGCTCTTTGGGGACCCGGGGAGGGCTTTTGGGGATCCGGAGGGCTCTTGAGGGCTGGGTGGTCTTTTGGGGGCTGGGGGAGGGCCTTTGGGGTCCCGGGGAGGGCCTTTGGGGGTCCGGGGGCCCTTTGGGAGCCTGGGGGACCTTTGAGGACCGGGGGAGGGCCTTTGGGGGCCCGGGGAGGGAGTTTGGGGATCCAGGGGCCCTTTTGGGAGCTTGGGGGACCTTTGAGTACCGGGGGCTTCCTTCGGGGTTGGGGTAGGGGGATTGGAACCCTTTGGGGTTGAGGTAGGAGGGTAGGAACCCTTTGGGGTTGGGGTAGAGGACCTCACGACACTGTTAAAATACAACTTGTGTATTATAACGACCACAGAGTTTCACCCTTAAATTCTCTTCTAAAATCATCTTTTAAATCATCTTTTAAAATGTCTCTAACTGTTTCGCCGAAATAATTCCCTAAAATAATAATTTGTTCTGAAAAGATATAATAAAGCCTTAAAAAAGTATTAAAATGGAGGCTCAGGAGCCTTTGGGGCGCCGGGGGCCCTTTGGGAATCCAGAGAACCTTTGCTGTCCGGGGGCTTCCTTCGGGGTTGGGCTAGGGGTATCGGAACGCTTTGGGGTTGGGGTAGGGGACCTCACGACACTGTTAAAATACAACTTGTGTATTATAACGACCACAGAGTTTCACCCTCAAATCCTCTTCTAAAATCATCTTTTAAATCATCTTTTAAAATGTCTCTAACTGTTTCGCCGAAATAATTCCATAACCTGTGTAAAACGGTTTCGCCCAAAAAATCCCTAAACGTAATTTCAGCGTGTTCCTTTTGTTTTTTGCATCTCTGCGCTGACGCATTTCAAATTACTAAGAAACCTGATTCCCGTGCTAAAACAATTCATCGCTAAGATGTTTCTTGGAGAATTGTTTCCATGGCGTTTGGTTATTAATATCTTTTGGAGTTCGACCAGTAGAGTTGTTTCCGAGGCAAAGACATTAATGACTTGGATCTATTCCTGGAGAATCGTTTCTAGGCGAAAATTTTAAAGTCTGACAGATGATGTCATTGGTTGATTGATCTGTCAACAAAAGAGAATTAATTTGTTGTTTCTAAGGGGAATTATTGATTCACGATAGGGGAATTGAGGTCGACAGCACAGGTGTTCCAAATTCCTGGAAACTCATAACACTTGCCTCGAGCAACAACAACAGCATGAAGGAAGTGTCTTTGACCTGCCCCCATTAGACTCAATAATCCATCAAAGTGACAAAGTTCCTATTTTTTCTTTTTCACTGACAACAAACAGACATAAATGTGAAAAAGTTCCTGTTTTTTCAAATTCTCACTGACAAAAACCACAAAAACAGACAAAAATGTGAGAAAGCTCCTGTTTTTTCATTCTCACTGACAAAAACCATAAATCATCCATAACCATCCATGAAAAACATCAAATAAATTGACCAACACACATAACCATCCATGAAAACATCCATAAATGTGAGAAAATTCCTGTTTTTCAGGTGAGAAAAATACTGTTTTTTCATTCTCACTGACAAAAACCATAAATCATCCATATCCATCCATGAAAAACATCAAATAAATCGACCAACACACATAACCATCCAAGAAAACAGACATAAATGTGATAAAATTCCTGTTTTTCAAATTCTCACTGACAAAAACCATAAACCACGTCGTTCGCGTGGGAGGCTATGCCCATATTTGGTGTTAAAAACAGTTGTAGGTGGCAGCAGGGGTGAGCGTGGGAGTAGCACCCCCCTCTCTACTAACATTTAGTTTTTAAACATAAAGGTAAATGGGTGGGTGGGCGTGGGAGGGGGATTAGTTTCCCTCTAATCACTTTCGACTATTAAAAAGGGCATCAGCCCTTTCTATATTCAATCGAATGAGTCCTTTTCGAAGTTCCTACGACAAAAACAAATCACACATTATACCCACATCGATCTTTACTATAAAAATTTCAAGCCTTTCCAATCCCTTTCGACTATTAAAAAGGGCGCTAGGCCTTTCGGTTCCCAATCTAATGAGCCGTTTTTGAGTTTCTACGATACGGCTTTCTATAAACACCTTATATGCCCCCAGGGCATAAATTACAACACTTCCCCTAAGGGCTGTTAGGGTGGTTGTCATCCTCTAAGAAATAATTTCCAGAACTTTCAACTACGTTAAACAAAATGGCTATCTCAAAATTTTGATTATGTTGGGAAAATATAGTTGATGTAGTTGGGAAAATGGTGGATGTGAGAGGGGCGTTAGTCACTCTCCCATCTCTTTCAACTATTAAAATAGGCCCTATCCCTTTCAATTTAGAATCAAATGAGATCTTTTGAGTTTTCTAAGACAACGATTTCAATAAAAACCTTATATGCCCCCAGGGCATAACTTACAACCCTTTCCCTTAGGGCCGGTGGGGGGGGGAGAGTTCATCCTCAAGGACCTAATTTCCAGAACTTTCTACTACGTTGAACAAAATGGCTATCTGAAAATTTGAATTGGATGTGTTTTGGGGAATGGTGCGCGTGAGAGGGTTGTTAGTTAAACTTCAATCACTTTCGACTATTAAAAAGGGCACTAGCCCTCTCAATTTTCAATTGAATGAGACCTTTTTGAAGATTTTACGACAACTCTATCTATAAAAACCTTATATGCCCCCAGGGCATAACTTACAACCTTTGCCCTGGGGGGTTTGTCATCCTTAAATATATAATTTCCAGAACTTTCAACTACGTTGAACAAAATGACTATCTCTAAACTTTTATTGAATGTGTTTGGGAAAATAGTTGGCGTGAGAGGGGGGTCAATTACTCTCCACTCACTTTCAACTATTAAAAAGGACAATTTTGAATTTCAAAACAAATGAGCCTTTTTTGTAATTTCTACAACAACTTCCTATATAAACCTTATATTCTCCCAGAGCATAAATAACAACCCTTGCAATGAGGCCTCTGAAGGGGTTATCATTCTAAAAGACATAATTTCTAGAATTTTCGACTTCGTTGAAAAAAATGGATATCTCAAAATTTTGATTGGATGTGTTTGGGGAAATGGTGAGCGTGAGAAAGGGGGTTGTTGCCCTTCAATCACTTTTGATTTTTAAAAAGAGCACTAGCCCTTTGAATTTCCAATTAAATGATCCCTTTTTGATGTTTTTGCAACATCGCTTTCTATAAAAACCTTAAAAGCCCCCCAGGGCATCACTTACAACCCTTGCCCTGAGGGTTGTGGGAGGGGGGAGGGGTTGTCATCCTTAAAGACCTAATTTCCAAAACTTTTAAATACGTTGAATAAAATGGATATCTAAAAACTTTGATTGGAAGTGTTTGGGGAAAAGGTGGGCGTGAGAGGGGGGTTAGTTGCCCTCAAATCACTTTCGACATATAAAAAGGGCACTATCCCTTTAAATTTCCAATCGAAAGAGCTCTTTTTCAAGTTTCTACGACAAAGATTTTAATAAAAACTTACATGCCCCCAGGGCATAACTTATAACCCATGCCCTGAAGATTTTTGGGGGAGTGTCCTGCTCAAAGGTATAATTTCATGAACTTTAAACTGCGTGAAACAAAATGGCTATCTCAAAATTTTGATTGGATGTTTTTGGGGAAAAGGTGGGCGTGAGAGGAGGGTTAGTTGCCCTCAAATCACTTTCGACTATTAAAAGAGCACTAGCACTTTGAATTTCCAATCGAATGAGCTCTTTTTCAAGTTTCTACAACAAACATTTCAATAAAAACCTTTTAAGCACCCAGGGCCTGACTTAAAACGCTTGCCCTGAAGACAGTGGTGGGAGTATCCAGCTCAAAGATGTAATTTCCTGAACTTTAAGCTGCGTGGAACAAAATGACTATCTCAACATTTTGATTGGATGCGTTTGGGGAAATGTTGGGCGTGGAAGAGGTGTTAGTTGCCTTCCAATCACTATCGACTATTAAAAAGGGCACTAGCCATTTCAATTTCCAATCGAATAAGCCCTTTTTGAAGTTTCTACGACAACTCGCTCTATAAAAACCTTATATGCCCTCAGGGCATAAATTACAACCCTTGCCCTGAGGGCGTAGGTGGAGTATCCTCCTCAAAAACATAATTTCTATCTAAAAATCAACTACGCCGAACAAAATGGCTATCTAAAAATTTGCATTTGGATGCGTTTGAGGAAAAGGTGGGCGTGAGAGGGGGGTTAGTTGCCCTCAAATCACTTTTGACTATTAAAAAGGGCACTAGACCTTTGAATTTCCAATCGAATGAGCCCTTTTTCAAGTTTCTACGATAAAGATTTCAATAAAAACTTATATCCCCCATGGCATAACTTATAACTCTTGCCCTGAAGACTGTGGGGGAGTGTCCTGCTCAAAGGTATAATTTCCTGAACTTTAAATTGCGTGGAAAAAAATGGCAATCTAAAAATTTTGATTGGATGTGTTTGGACAAATGCTGGGCGTGGAAGGGGTGTTAGTTGCCTTCCAATAACTTTCGGCTATTGAAAAGAGCACTAGCCTTTTCAATTTCCAATCGAGTGAGCCCTTTTTGAAGTTTCTACGACAACGTGTTCTATAAAAACCTTATATGCCCCCAGGGCATAACTTACAACCCTTGCCCTAGGGGCTCTGGGGGTTTTTTCATCCTTAAATATATAATTTCCAGAACTTTCAACTACGTTGAACAAAATGGCTATCTCAAAACTTTGATTGAATGTGTTTGGGGAAATAGTTGGCGTGAGAGGGGGGTTCAATTACTCTCCACTCACTTTCAACTATTAAAAACGACAATTTCAATTTCAAAACAAATGAGCCTTTTTTGTAATTTCTACAACAACTTCCTCAATAAACCTTATATTCCCCCAGAGCATATATTACAACCCTTGCACTGAGGGCTTTGAAGGGGTTATCATTCCAAAAGACCTAATTTCTAGAATTTTCGACTTGGTTGAAAAAAATGGATATCTCAAAATTTTGATTGGATGTGTTTGGGAAAATGATGGGCGTGAGAGGGGGGTTAGTTGCCCTTCAATCACTTTCGACTATTAAAAAGGGCACTAGCCCTTTGAATTTCCAATTAAATTAGCCCTTTTTGATGTTTTTGCAAAATCGCTTTCTATAAAAACCTTACATACCCCCAGGGGCATAACTCACCACCCTTGCTATGATGGCTGTGGGGGGAGGGGTTGTTAAGCTTAAGGACCTTATTTCCAAAAGTTTTCACTACGCTGATTGAAATGGATATATCAAAATTTTGATTGGATGTGTTTGGGGAAAAAGTGGGTGTGAGATGGGGTTTAGTTGACCTCAAATCACTTTCGACCATTAAAAATGGCACTCTCCCTTTTAATTTGCAATCGAAAGAGCCCTTTTTCAAGTTTCTACGACAAAGATTTTAATAAAAACTTACATGTCCCCAGGGCATAAATTATAACCCTTGCCCTGAAGACTGTTGGGGGAGTGTCCTGCTCAAAGGTATAATTTCCTAAACTTTAAACTGCGTGAAACAAAATGGCTATCTCAAAATTTTGATTGGATGTGTTTGGGGAAAAGGTGGGCGTGAGAGGGGGTTAGTTGCCCTCAAATCACTTTCGACTATTAAAAGAGCACTAGCCCGTGGAATTTCCAATCGAATGAGGCCTTTTTCAAGTTTCTACGGCAAACATTTCGATAAAAGCCTTATATGCCCCCAGGGCATAAATTCTAACCCTTGCCTTGAAGACTGTGGGGGGAGAGTCCTGCCCAAAGGTATAATTTTCTGAACTTTGATCTGAGTGGAACAAAATGGCTATCTCAAAATTTTGATTGGATGTGTTTGGGGAAATGTTGGGCGTGGAAGGGGTGTTAGTTGCCGTCCAATCACTATCGACTATTAAAAAGGACACTAGCCATTTCAATTTCCAATCGAATAAGCCCTTTTTGAAGTTTTTACGACAACTCGCTCTATAAAAACCTTATAGGCCCTCAGGGCATAAATTACAACCCTTGCCCTGAGGGCGTAGGTGGAGTATCCTCCTCAAAAACATAATTTCTATCTGAAAATCAACTACGCCGAACAAAATGGTTATCTAAGAATTTTGATTGGTTGTGTTTGGGGAAAAGGTGGGCGAGTATGGAGGGCTAGTTGCCCTCTAATCACTTTCGACTATTCAAAACGGCACTAGACCTTCGAATTTCCAATCCAATGAGCTCTTTTTCAAATTACTATGATAAAGATTTCAATAAAAACTTATATCCCCCATTACATAACTTATAACTCTTGCCCTGAAGACTGTGGGGGAGTGTCCTGCTCAAAGGTATAATTTCCTGAACTTTAAATTGCGTGGAACAAAATGGCAATCTCAAAATTTTGATTGGATGTGTTTGGGCAAATGCTGGGCTTGGAAGGGTTGTTAGTTGCCTTCCAATCACTTTCGACTATTAAAAAGGGCACTAGCCATTTCAATTTCCAATCGAACTAGCCCTTTTTGAAGTTACTACGACAACACATTCTAAAAAAACCTTATATGCCCCCAGGGCATAACTTACAACCTTTGCCCTAGGGGCTCTGGGGGGTTTGTCATCCTTAAATATATAATTTCCAGAAATTTCAACTACGTTGAACAAAATGGCTATCTCTAAACTTTGATTGAATATTTTCGGGAAAATGGTGGGCGTGAGAGGGGGGTCAATTACTCTCCACTCACTTTCAACTATTAAAAAGGACAATTTCAATTTCAAAACAAATGAGCCTTTTTTGTAATTTCTACAACAACTTCCTAAATAAACCTTATAATCCCCCAGAGCATAAATTACAACCCTTGCACTGAGGGCTTTGAAGGGGTTATCATTCCAAAAGACCTAATTTCTAGAATTTTCGACTTGGTTGAAAAAAATGGATATCTCAAAATTTTGATTGGATGTGTTTGGGAAAATGATGGGCGTGAGAGGGGGGTTAGTTGCTCTCCAATCACTTTAAACTATTAAAAAGGGCACTAGCCCTTTGAATTTCCAATTAAATTAGCCCTTTTTGATGTTTTTGCAACATCGCTTTCTATAAAAACTTTACATGCCCCCAGGACATAACTTACAACCCTTGCCCTGAGGGTTGTGGGAGGGGGAGGAATTGTCATCCTTAAAGACCTAATTTCCAAAACTTTTAAATACGTTGAATAAAATGGATATCTAAAAATTTTGATTGGATGTGTTTGGGGAAATGGTGGGCGTGAGAGGGGGGTTAGTTGCCCTCAAATCAATTTCGACTATTAAAAACGGCACTATCCCTTTGAATTTCCAATCAAAAGAGCTCTTTTTCAAGTTTTCAAAGATTTCAATAAAAACTTATAAGCCCCCAGGGCATAACTTATAACCCTTATTTTTTGATTTTTGGGGGAGTGTCCTGCTCAAATGTATAATTTCCTGAACTTTAAACTACGTGAAAAAAAATAGCTATCTCAAAATTTTCATTGGATGTGTTTGGGGAAAAGGTGGGCGTGAGAGGGGGGTTAGTTGCCCTCAAATAACTTTCGACAATTAAAAGAGTACTAGCCCTTTGAATTTGCAATCGAATGAGCCCTTTTTCAAGTTTCTACGACAAAGATTTCAATAAAAGCCTTTTATGCCCTCAGGGCATAACTTATAACCCTTGCCCTGAAGACTGTGGGGGGAGTGTCTGCTCAAAGGTATAATTTCCTGAACTTTAAACTGTGTGGAACAAAATGGCTATCTCAAAATTTTGATTGGATGCGTTTGGGGAAAAGTTGGGTGTGGAAGAGGTGTTAGTTGCCTTCCAATCACTATCGACTATTAAAAAGGGCACTAGCCATTTCAATTTCCAATCGAATAAGCCCTTTTTGAAGTTTCTACGACAACTCGCTCTATAAAAACCTTATATGCCCTCAGGGCATAAATTACAACCCTTGCCCTGAGGGCTTTGGGGGAGTGTCATCCTCAAAAACATAATTTCTATCTGAAAATCAACTACGCCAAACAAAATGGCTATCTAAAAATTGTGATTGGATGTGTTTGGGGAAAAGGTGGGCATGAGAGGGGGGTTAGTTACCCTCAAATCACTTTTGACTATTAAAAAGGGCACTATCCCTTTGAATTTCCAATCGAAAGAGCTCTTTTTCAAGTCTCTGAGACAAAGACTTCAATAAAAACTTATATGCCCCCAGGGAATAACTTATAACCCTTGCCCGGAAGATTTTTGGGGGAGTGTCCTGCTCAAAGGTATAATTTCCTGAACTTTAAACTACGTGAAACAAAATGGCTATCTCATAATTTTGATTGGATGTCTTTGGAGAAAAGGTGGGCGTCAGTAAAAAGGTTAGTTGCCCTCAAATCACTTTTGACTATTAAAAGGGCACTAGCCCTTTGAATTTCCGATTGAATGAGCTCTTTTTCAATTTTTTACGACAAGGTTTTCAAAAAATACCTTATATGCACCCAGGACCTAATTTATAACCCTTGCCCTGAAGACTGTGGGGGGAGTCTCCTGCTCAAAGGTATCATTTCCTGAACTTTAAATTGCGTGGAATAAAATGGCTATGTCAAAATTTTGATTGGATGCGTTTGGGGAAATGTTGGGCTTGGAAGAGGTGTTAGTTGCCTTCCAATCACTATCGACTATTAAAAAGGGCACTAGCCATTTCAATTTCCAATCGAATAGGCCCTTTTTGAAGTTTTTACAACAAATCGCTCTATAAAAACCTTATATGCCCTCAGGGCATAAATTACAACCCTTGCCCAGAGGGCTTTGGGGGAGTGTCCTCCTCAAAAACATAATTTCTATTTGAAAATCAAGTACGCCGAACAAAATGGCTATCTAAAAATTTTGATTGGATGTGTTTGGGGAAGAGGTGGGCGCGAGAGGGGGGCTAGTTGCCCTCAAATCACTTTCGACTATTAAAAAGGGCACTAGACCTTTGAATTTCCAATCAAATGAGCCCTTTTTCAAGTTTCTACGACAAAGATTTCAATAAAAACTTATATGCCCCCAGGGCATAACTTAAAACCCTTATTTTTTTATTTTTGGGGAAGTGTCCTGCTCAAAGGTATAATTTCCTGAACTTTAAACTACGTGAAAAAAAATAGCTATCTCAAAATTTTCATTGGATGTGTTTGGGGAAAAGGTGGGCGTGAGAGGGGGGTTAGTTGCCCTCAAATAACTTTCGACAATTAAAAGAGTACTAGCCCTTTGAATTTGCAGTCGAATGAGCCCTTTTTCAAGTTTCTACGACAAAGATTTCAATAAAAGCCTTTTATGCCCTCAGGGCATAACTTATAACCCTTGCCCTGAAGACTGTGGGGGGAGTGTCTGCTCAAAGGTATAATTTCCTGAACTTTAAACTGTGTGGAACAAAATGGCTATCTCAAAATTTTGATTGGATGCGTTTGGGGAAATGTTGGGTGTGGAAGAGGTGTTAGTTGCCTTCCAATCACTATCGACTATTAAAAAGGGCACTAGCCATTTCAATTTCCAATCCAATAAGCCCTTTTTGAAGTTTCTACGACAACCCGCTCTATAAAAACCTTATGTGCCGTCAGGGCATAAATTACAACCCTTGCCCTGAGGGCTTTGGGGGAGTGTCCTCCTCAAAAACATAATTTCTATCTGAAAATCAACAACGCCGAACAAAATGGCTATCTAAAAATTGTGATTGGATGTGTTTGGGGAAAAGGTGGGCATGAGAGGGGGGTTAGTTACCCTCAAATCACTTTTGACTATTAAAAAGGGCACTAGCCCTTTGAATTTCCAATCGAAAGATCTTTTTTTCAAGTTTCTAAGACAAAGACTTCAATAAAAACTTATATGCCCCCAGGGCATAACTTATAACCCTTGCCCTGAAGATTGTGGGGGGAGTGTCCTGCTCAAAGGTATAATTTCCTGAACTTTATACTGCGTGAAACAAAATGGCTATCTCATAATTTTGATTGGATGTCTTTGGAGAAAAGGTGGGCGTCAGTAAAAAGGTTAGTTGCCCTCAAATCACTTTCGACTATTAAAAGAGCAATAGCCCTTTGAATTTCCAATTGAATGAGCCCTTTTTCAAGTTTCTACGACAAAGATTTCAATAAAAACCTTTTATGCACCCAGGACATAACTTATAACCCTTGCCCTGAAGACTCTGGGGGGAGTTTCCTGCTCAAAGGTATAATTTCCTGAACTTTAAACTGCGTGGAACAAAATGGCTATGTCAAAATTTTCATTGGATGTGTTTGGGGAAATGGTGGGCTTGGAAGAGGTGTTAGTTGCCTTCCAATCACTATCGACTATTAAAAAGGGCACTAGCCATTTCAATTTCCAATCGAATAGGCCCTTTTTGAAGTTTCTACGACAAATCGCTCTATAAAAACCTTATATGCCCCAGGGCATAAATTACAGCCCTTTCCCTGAGGGCTTTGGGGGAGTGTCATCCTCAATAACATAATTTCTATCTGAAAATCAACTACGCCAAACAAAATGGCTATCTACAAATTTTGATTGGCTGTGTTTTGGGAAAAGGTGAGCGCGAGAGCGGGGTCAGTTGCCCTCAAATAACTTTTGACTATTAAAAAGGGTATTAGCCATTTGAATTTCCAATCAAATGAGCCCTTTTTCAAGTTTCTACGACAAAGATTTCAATAAAAACTTATATCCCCCATGGCATAACTTATAACTCTTGCCCTAAAGACTTTGGCGGAGTGTCCTGCTCAAAGGTATAATTTACTGAACTTTAAATTGCGTGGAACAAATTGGCCATCTAAAAATTTTGGTTGGATGTGTTTGGGGAAGTGGTGGGCATGGAAGGGGTGTTAGTTGCCTTCCAATCACTTTCGACTATTAAAAAGGGCACTAGCCATTTCAATTTCCAATCGAATGAGCCCTTTTTGAAGTTACTACGACAACACGTTCTAAAAAAACCTTATATGTCCCCAGGGCATAACTTACAACCCTTGCCCTGAGGGCGGTGGGGGGGGCGGGGGTCTTCATCGCCAAAGACCTAATTTCCAGAACTTAAGACTACAGTGAATAAAAAGGCTATCTCAAAATTTTGACTGGATGTGTTTTGGGAAATGCTGGGCTTGGAAGGGTTGTTAGTTGCCTTCAAATCACTTTTGACTATTAAAAAGGGCACTAGCCATTTCAATTTCCAATCGAATGAGCCCTTTTTGAAGTTACTACGACAACTCGTTCTACAAAAACCTTATATGCCCCCAGGGCATAACTTACAACCTTTGCCCTGAGGGCTCATAATTTCCAGAACTTTCAACTACGTTGAACAAAATGACTATCTCTAAACTTTTATTGAATATGTTTGGGGAAATGGTTGGCGTGAGAGGGGGGTCAATTACTCTCCACTCACTTTCGACTATTATAAAGGACAATTTCAATTTCAAAACAAATGAGCCTTTTTGTAATTTCTACAACATTTTCCTATATAAACCTTATATCCCCCTTGGAAATTCAAAGGGCTAGTGCTCTTTTAATAGTCGAAAGTGATTTGATATCTCAAAATTTTGGTTGGATATGTTTGGGGAAACGGTGGGCGTGAGAGGGGAGTTAGTTGCCCTTCAATCACTTTCTACTATTAAAAAGAGCACTAGCCCTTTCAATTTCCAATTGAATGAGCCCTTTTTGATGTTTTTCAACATTGCTTTCTATAAAAACCTCACATGCCCCCAGGGCATAACTTACAACCCTTGCCCTGAGGGTTGTATGGGTGGGGGGATGGTGGTCATCCTTGAAGACCTAATTTCCAAAACTTTTAAATACGTTGAATAAAATGGATATCTAAAAACTTTGATTGGATGTGTTTGGGGAAAAGCTGGGCGTGAGAGGGGGGTTAGTTGCCCTCAAATCACTTTCGACTATTAAAAAGGACACTATCCCTTTGAATTTCCAATCGAAAGAGCTGTTTTTCAAGTTTCTACGACAAAGATTTCAATAAAAACTTATATGCCCCCAGGGCATAACTTATAACCCTTGCCCTGAAGATTTTTGGGGGAGTGTTCTGCTCAAAGGTATAATTTCCAGAAGTTTAAACTGCGTGAAACCAAATGGCTATCTCATAATTTTGATTGGATGTGTTTGGGGAAAAGGTGGGCGTCAGAGGGGGGTTAGTTACCCTCAAATCACTTTTGACTATTAAAAGAGCACTAGTCCTTTGAATTTCCAATCGAATGAGCCCTTTTTCAAGTTTCTATGACAAAGATTACAATAAAAAACCTTTTATGCCCCCAAGGCATAACTTATAACCCTTGCCCTGAAGACTGTGGGAGGAGTGTCCTGCTCAAAGGTATAATTTCCTGAACTTTAAACTGCGTGGAACAAAATAGCTATCTCAAAATATTGATTGGATGCGTGTGGGGAAATTTTGGGCGGGGAAGAGGTGTTAGCTGCCTTCCAATCACTATCGACTAGAAAAAAGGGCACTAGCCATTTCAATTTCCAATCGAATAAGCCCTTTTTGAAGTTTCTACGACAACTCGCTCTATAAAAACCTTATATACCCTCTGGGCATAATTTACAACTCTCCGTAAGGGCTCTGGGGGAGTGTCCTCCTCAAAAACATAATATCTGTCTGAAAATCAACTACGCCAAACAAAATGGCTATCTACAAATTTTGATTGGATGTGTTTGGGGAAAAGGTGGGCTTGAGAGGGGGGTTAGTTGCCCTCAAATCACTTTCGATTATTAAAAAGGGCACTAGACCTTTGAATTTCCAATCGAATGAGCCCTTTTTCAAGTTTCTACGACAAAGATTTCGATAAAAACTTATATCCCCTATGGCATAACTTATAACTCTTTCCCTGAAGACTCTGGGGGAGTATCCTGCTCAAAAGTATAGTTTCCTGAACTTTAAATTGTGTGGAACAAAATGGCAATCTTAAAATTTTGATCGGATGTGTTTGGGGAAATGCTGGGCTTGGAAGGCTTGTTAGTTGCCTTCCAATCACTTTCGACTATTAAAAAGGGCACTAGCCATTTCAATTTCCAATCGAATGAGCCCTTTTTGAAGTTACTACGACAACGTATTCTAAAAAAACGTTATATGCCCCCAGGGCATAACTTACAACCCTTCCCCTGAGGGCTCTGGGGGGGGGGGGGGGTCGTCATCCTCAAAGACCTAATTTCCAGAACTTAAAACTACGTTGAATAAAATGGCTATCTAAAAATTTTGATTGGATGTGTTTGGGGAAAAGGTGGTCGCAAGAGGGGGGTTAGTTACCCTCCAATCACTTTCGACTATTAAAAATTGCTCTAGCCTTTTGAATTTCTAATCAAATGAGCCTTTTCTGAAATTTCTACGACAACGCCTTCTATAAAAACCTTATATGCCCCCAGGGTATAACTTACAACCCTTGCCCTGAAGGCTGTGGGGGATTGTTCTCCTCAAAAACTTAATTTCTATCTGGAAATTAATTACGCTGAAGAAAATGGCTATCTTAAAATTTTGATTGGATTCGTTTCGGGAAATGGTGGGCGTGTAAGGGGTGTTAGTGGCCTTCCAATCACTTTCGACTATTAAAAAGGGCACAAGTCGCTCCAATTTCCAATTGAATGAGCCCATTTCGAAGTTTCTATGATAACTTCTTCGATACGAAGTGCCCTGCACTAAAGGGAAAAAAAATAATAAATAATACATTGTGCCAACATCGTTCTTATATACCCCCAGGGCATAACTTAAAAACCTTGCCCTGAGGATTGTGGGGGAGTGTCCTCCTCAAAAACATATTTTCTATCGGAAAATCAACTACGCTGAACATAATAGCTATCTCAAAATTTTGATTGGATGTGTTTGGGGGTATGTTGGGGGGGGGTGGGGGGGTGCTAGTTGCCCTTCAATCACTTTTGACTATTAAAAAGGCACTAGCCACTCCAATTTCCAATCGAGTGAGGCCTTTTCAAAGTTTCTACAACAACTCCTTCGATACGAAGTGCCCGGGTATGGAAAAAAAATAGTAATACATTGTGCCAACATCGTTCTCTACTTAGGCAGCGCTATTGCGCTGCCTATGATTTTTTCAAAATAAACTTAATTACTTTTTTTTTGGAACGTGAAGATTTGTAGGTAGTACTTCGTCTTCTTGAGGGAAGGAGAAGGGGTGGGTTAAACACAGGCAACTCAGGCATGGCTGGCAACCCTGCTCCTGAGACCATGTACGTATATAAGAATTTAGTAGGGAAGGGTGGATTAAAAATAAAAAAGACAACAACAGAGAAAATAATTTTAAAAAGGAAGAAATTATAGAAGAAATTCAAAAGAAAATACAAATCCATTCAAGCACTTTATACTCGAGCCATTTGTGAATCTTCGCCCCTGATTATAATGTTTAGCTGAAAAGCAGTGAGGATGTAGAGCAGGCAGCGTTTTGTCAAAGTCGCTAATCACAACCGGTTTACTATACCAAGGAGTGAGCACAGGTGGCGTTTTATTAGCAGGAAAGCAATTTACTGGTACTAAGCAACTTGGTCTACGCGGTAAGACTTTAGTCTTGGTCCTAGTTGAAATTAACACTTGTATCTTCATCCACTTTTTGAGTCTACCTCCACGTTTCCCGCTGAGTGTTTGATAGATTTTGTGGTTATGGTATTGCTATCTGGTGGCACTTGTAGAAGTCCAAATTGCAGTAAACTATAAAATGTAGATGGCAGCGCCACCAAGCAAGGTGAATAAAGTTCAAATAAAGTTCAGTATCTAGCTATTGCAGAGTGAACTCCTATAATCAGATTACTTTTTCAAGTTAAAAGGATTAAATTTGACATTGTTTTGGACTTTGCCATTGCGTAATTTGATGCAAGTATAGACTTCTACGTGCGGATTATAGCACTCATTATGGCTGTCACTCAAGCAAAATTTGATGAAAGAATGAAACGGATTCAGGCGTGGCTGGATGAAATATTAGCAGAGCAGAAAAGTTTTTCTGTGTCACTAATTTCCTTTCAAGATGAAGTAAGGAAAACGTCATCTGAAAATGTAAATGAACAAGAGGACTCTAAAAGGCTTTAAAATGATCTGTAGCAATAAAAATTGTAGAAAAACGATTTTGAGAATAAGTTCCTTGGCACCGAAGTGAGAAAAAGAAAGTTTAGTTTGATTGTTCATAGTCTGCCTACTGAAAAGCATCAATCAGTGACTAGCAACTTAAAGTCTCTTCTATCTGACAAATTGCAAGTTACCGAGGACATTTCTCTTACCAAGTGTTATCGCCTTGCGAGAAATAGCAGTTCAAACATCACTAGTAGGAAAACTAGTGTTCGACCGGCCCCTGTTTTTATATCGCTAGACACAGATCATAGCATTCAGGCGATTCTTAGTGAGGTGAATAAGTTGAAGGGTAGTGGGATTCGGATTTGCACTGATCTCCCACCAAAGCTAAATTTCCTACGGAATGAGCTATTGTCTAATAGAAAGTACAAGCGTAATTTGGGTTCAATTGATCTTACTCGTATTGAACAAAAAGGGAGCAAACTACGGCTCGAGTATAAAAAGTTTCCATTTTCAAAGTGGGTTAAGATTGACTAGTTACGTTGATTAATAATGACATTCGTTTGGTGAGATTATTTTTATTACTTTATGTAATGTTTCTCTGTTCATAGGATCTATTATTTTTATTTCTTGTGAGGTTTTTTTGCCCCTCTGTAGACTTATTATAAGTTTATTTTCTGTTTTTTTGTGTGTTTCTATTATTTTTATTTCTTGTGAGGTTTTTTGTCCCTCTGTAGCTTATTATAAATTTATTTTCTGTCTTTTTTGTGTGTTTCTATTTATATGAAGTAATTGAGTACAATAATTGTTTCTGTATCCGCATTTCATGTTACAAGGAATAAGTTCAGTTTCTTTCCCTTTTTTCTATTTATTTTCAAGCAGTTTCTTTTTCTTTCATCATTATTTTCGAGTTCTCGCTGGTTCAGTTGTTTTTGCTACGTTAAGACTCAGACGGTGTGCATTTTGCGTAAGTTTCTGCTAGTCCTGATCATAATTCTGATTATTTACATTGGATGATAATTGTATTGGGGATAGACTGAGAGACCTAGAGTCTAACCCTTTTGACTTTTCCATTTTCCAAAGCCATGATAAATTTTTTGGAAATGAGATAAATGATGGTGGGCTAATTAATTTTCCAAAATGTAGATATAAATTACCTTCCGAGGTTTCTGATCTTCCCAGTACCGGGGTTGTGAGAACAGGATTTTTAAATTGTAAAGGTTTTTTTGTTCGCAGGATGATCTTGTCGATGTAGTTCATAAGCTATCTTGTCATGTCGTTGGATTCTGTGAGACTTTTCTTATAGACACGGCTCCTCATATTGCTTTGCCTGGATATCAATTTACTTTCAAAAACCGACTGACAAGGCGCCAAGGTGGTTTGGCAGGATTAGCTAAAGATGGTATCTCTTTTCGACGCCTTGTAAATCTAGAAGGTTCTCATGAGGAAATGCTTTTTGAAGTAATGGTAACTGAAATTAGTCTTAGAAAAAATTATATAGTTTTTTGCGAAGTATACCGACCTCCTTCTTCTCCAGTCAAGTCTTTCCTCTCTAAACTCCATGATTTTTTGCATCAACCTCATTTTCAAAATAAAGATGTTATCCTCTCCGGAGATTTCAACATTGACCTTCTAGAAGCTTCAAATAAAGCTTCTGTTGATTTATTGTCTTCTTGCTTTTCTGCATATCTGCTTCCTACTTGCCTGATACCTACAAGAATTTCACCTAGTTCTGCTTCTCTCATTGATAATATTTTTACATCCTTACCAATTAAAGCAAATTTTGCTGTTTTAAGTGATATATCAGATCATTTCCGGCTGGTTTCAGATTTAGCTTTTACTTATAAAATACCGCAGGTAAGTAGGGAACGTCAAGTACGGTTAATAAATAAAATAACATTAGAGCACCTGAATGAAAGCCTTGGTCTATTGGATTGGCAGGATGTAATATCCACGGAGGATACAGATGTGGCAACTGATACTTTCCTAAGAAATTTCAATTGCTGCCTTGATTCTAGTTGCCCATTTGTTACGAAGAAAATTTGCAGAGAAAAATTTCCTATAAGGCCGTGGATCACGTCTGGAATTTTGATATCAGTTAATAAAAAAAACCAGTTATTTAAAATACAGTTAAAGAATCCAACTGATTATAATATTAAAAATTTTAAAATCTTCAAAAATAAATTAACCGCACTAATACGACTGTCGAAACATAGGTATTATAAAGAGTCTTTCGAAGAAGCTCAAAATTCTCCCCACAAAACGTGGTCTTTAATTAATTCTATTATAAAAAAGCAAAGGAATTCTAAGTTTCCTGAAGTTATTAGTTTAGAAAATGCATCGACTACTAACAAATTGGAGAAAGTGGCTGATGTTTTGAATACTTATTTCGCTAGTATAAGAGAGAAAATTGTTTCATCGGTAATGAACCAATTTGATTCACATAGTAATAAACATTTTTCTTCATACCTTCCATCTCCTCAAAGTAATTCAATTTTTCTTGCGCCTATTTCTCGGTCTGAAATAACAAAAATAGTGTGTGATCTAAATCTATGTAATTCAGGGGGAATTGACGGGTGTAGCTCTATAATTGTTAAAGAAATATTGTCTGCAGTAATTTTGCCATTACAGCATATAATTAATCTTTCATTTCAAAATGGAGTTTTCCCGTCTGCTTTTAAAGAAGCAAGGATAATTCCGCTTCACAAAGGTGACTCTCCTGAAAACCCATCAAATTACCGCCCTATTTCTATTTTGTCAGCATTTTCTAAAATATTTGAGAAGGCGATTTATAAGAGGATCTATGACTTTCTTAAATCGTTTAATTTTTTCACAAATTCCCAGTTTGGTTTTAGGTCTGGACACAATACTAAGCACGCTATCATTGCTCTCATCCAATATATTCATGAATGCTTAGATAGAGGTGAAATTCCAGCAACAATATACTTGGATTTCAAAAAAGCATTCGATACAATATCCCATTGTATACTTTTTCGTAAATTGAATAATTGTGGTGTGCGCGGACCGGCGTTGGATCTAGTTAAATCTTATCTTGATAAGAGAAAGCAACGAATAGATGGAGGTAATTTTCTCTCTTCGCCTGTTCCTCAGTCCTCGATGGTTGGGGTGCCTCAGGGCTCTGTCCTAGGTCCTCTGCTTTTTCTAGTTTATATAAATGATTTTTACCGCGCTTTGGCAATCCCATGTCTCAGCACACATTTTGCAGATGATACGGCAGTTTCAATTTCTGAGAGGAATGACGAGGAGTTGTAGGCAAAACTTGATACTGCATTTTCTAATGTTCTTGAATGGTGTTCTGCAAATTTTATTGCTTTGACTTTATCAAAAATTAATTTCATAATTTACGGCAGGAAGTCAAATATATGCCCTCGTATTACCCGAGTTACTTCTTCAAAGTATCTATTATCAATATCTTGGGTGAATGTGATAAAGTACCTTGGACTTATGATTGATGAAAGATTATCTTTTAAAACACCCATTCAAAATATACGCTTAAAGATTTCAAGGTAAGTTGGTTTAATGCGGAGGTTGAAGCATTATTTGCCCTACTCTGCTTTACGAAGCATTTATTTTGCTCTGATTCAGTCTAATATTAATTATTGTTCTCTAGTATATTTATCTACATTTAAAAGCCTTATTAAACCAATACAGATTTTACAAAATAAAGCAGTAAGAACCCTCAAACTTTTTATTTCATCGCCTATTTCACTTCCAAATAAGTCTTCTACAGCATCTTTATATACTTATTTAGACATACTTCCAGTTTCTCAACAATTTACTTTTGGAGCAATTATTTTCAAATTTAATTATGACATTAAGAAATTACCGCCATATTACCTTAATCAAAGTTTGTTCTCCCAAACACAAGATTTACATCGTTATATTATGACACGCGACAAAAAAAAGAGTATCTACATTGACAAGTATAGTACTGAGAGATCTAAATTCGCCCCGTTTGTGTCAATAGCCCGGTGCTGGGATGCTCACAAGGATTTTATTGATAAATTTTCTTCTATCCATTTAATAAAAAGGAATCTTAAATTTCATTTAGTTCACGATTACTTTTAATTAAGTGTCTTTTTAATATGACTAAGTTATTTGTTTGGATTGTTGTTCTAAGTGAATTTGGGCCTCTCGGCTATCTTTTAGTATGAATTTATATTTAATAATATTGATCTTTTTTTTATATATATTTATATTTATATTTGGATCCCGGGCTAGCTACTACTTTCATATTATTGCTGTATTATTGTATCTTTGCCGTCGTAATTATCTTTGTATTGTAGCGTAATTTTTTATTGTATCTTTGTCTAGGCCTAGTTTTTCGAGCTTGTCTCCCCATGGGCCTATGTCAATTATATACATGTATATGTTAATAATAAAATGATTGAACTTGAAATAGGGTGATCTTCTCGTATTTAATTTGCATGACAATAGTATTAAGCAAGGTCTGGAACACTAAGGCTTTGGTTACTTAAACCATCACTGCAGGAAACTCGGAAAAAAACAGGACAAAAAGAGCTACAAAATGTAGCTGGCGCCACCACCAAGCAAGGTGAATAACGCTAAAATAAGGTGATCTTCTCTTGTATAATAATATATTATTTGGATGTTCCTTTGTTTTTAAGCCGAGGCAGATTTTCTCTAATACGATGAATCTGATAGTTTGATTTTCTATAAAATTCTTTGACTTTTAGGTGGTGTTTTCCCCCTTTCTCGAAATCCGGCAAATTTTCTCAAGCTCGTAGCTTTTGATGGGTAATACTAATCTTGTCCATGCGTGAAGAACGACAACTGTTCCTTGGATATGGTACTGTTGCTACTGCACGATGGCATATAGTAAAAAAAAAACTATTTTAGATAACAGTCTTCGGTGACATTGAATCGTTCCAAGTTCTTTACATTGTTTTTACATTAATTTGAAAATCCTCTTCCCTGATTAATAATAATAGGAATAAATTCTTGATTTTTTTTTTCGTCCCCTTTACGCTCGCTATTTTTTCAGGACTTAAGGCCCGTTTTAGGGGGGTGAGGGGGCATCTGCCCCAAGTGCAGAAATTTTAGGAGCGCAGAATTTCAAATAAATAATCGAAAAGTTATAATCAATTATAATTTTCCCTCCAAAATTTCCCCCCTCCATAAGAGGCATGAACCAAGGAGGGGCCTAATCCCTGCAGGTGCATAATAAAACTGGGGAACCTTCGCCCGGGGGTCGTAAATACAGGCAGAGAAGGAAGAAGGTCTTTCGAACTTACACTCAGAAAGGGCCCGCCGGTGTGTAGACAAAGATAATTTCTTTAAGAACTAATTAAAACTATATATAATTTCTTTTGCTTCCCTCATGTTGTGTTTTAGCCTTCTTCCATAGATGCTTAGGCTTCCTATGTTCTTATAGAAAATGCTGTACCAACATTGTCCTTGTCTCATTCGTAAACAAAAAGAAAAAAAAGGATAAATTGAAAATTTCCAGACAAATAAATCGTTTTAACTTTTTTTTTTATTAATATACATTAAGGAACGAACTGTAGCCCATAGTAACTGAAGTATTAAAATAAATCATTATTTAGATGACAAAATTTAGATGGCAGTTTTGACTAACTTCCATTCAAAAGATGATTTTATTATCTTAGCTTTTAGTTACTATGTGCCGTGCTTTGTTCTTTACTGGGTTTTCATTTATATCCGATGAAACTAGTATAGGCCCCATTTATAATGAAATGTATCGGTCTTTTATGTAAATTACATTAATAATTATTTTTTTTATTACAAAAGATTTCTATATACAGCAATTTCGTTTAAAATGAGCCATTACACAGCTCTATATTATTATGATTTTCAAAATTAAATTAGTTACTATAGCCTAGACTTCGTTCTTTACCATAACAAACAGGAAAAAGCCTACAGCTTTTTCTTCTTCGGACTAGTAAGAGACGATCTTCAAGGAATCAGGCAGATAACTGAGTCCATAATTTGTTCTTTAGCATAGACTTCATTAATCAGATATTTTAATATATTGGTTAATATATTGTTTGTCTAGTGGACTGGATAGCTGACTCTCACCCAGCGGGCTCGAGTTCTATTCTCATTATGGGAAATTTTTATTTATGATGATTTCATAAGGAATACAATTAAAATAATATATAATGATTCCCTTTATTACTTCAGTTACTATTGGCTACAGTTCGTTGCTTGACGTAAAAAAAAGATACCTTTTATGCAGGATATCGTAGTAGCCACCTCTTTTCTTGATTCTCAAGCTTTTATATTTCCCTTGTTGTTCAATTCAAGGGATGGTAAGTTTCCTATATAGGGGTTTTGGACAAGATATCTCTAACGGTGTACTTTTTGTTTTGATCTTACTCTTTTTTTTAGGAGTTATGGGTTATTATATTTTTAGCATCGGAAATGATTGTCTCTGACTAGGTTGCCAGCTACCGCTTCAACCTGGATTGCCAGCTATCGCATCAACCTGGATAGTTCTTTACTATAAAATAGGATTTATATCGTTCTTTGCTATATCTCTTACTAGGCTGCTAGCTACCTCTGTAATACGGAAAGCTGTTCGGATTTATTTAAAATCAAATGTAACCTCGTATGACGTCATATATACCACAAACCTATTTTTCTTTTCCCTGTTGTATCAGGCACTATGAGATAGACTTCAGTCCTTACTGTAACCTTGCTGTTAAAGTCAAATGACAGAAAGTTTCCTCTAATGGTATACTTTTTGTTTTGATCTGACTTTTTTTTAGGAGTTATGGGTTTTTATATTTCTTAACATTGGACGTGATCGTCTCTTGCTAGCTAGGTTGCTATCTACCACTGCAACCCGGAATAGCCACATTAATGTCCTTTAAAATGAGTGATTAAACAGCTCTCTATGATGTTCCAGTGCAAATCTGTCTGACGGGGAAAAGAAATAACACTACTTATGATTAACTTGACTGATCCTTTATACAATAATAATTACTAAGGGTTTGAGTTCGTTCTTTAATATAATTAAATAAAAAAAACAAGTTTTTTAAACTGAAAGTAAGGAGCGACATTAAAACTTAAAACGAACAGAAATTACGCCGTATATGAAAGGGGCTGTCCCCTCCTCAACGCCTCGCTCTTTACGCTAAAGTTTTTTATTGTTTTAAAAAATAAAGTTATGAGACAAAGTCAAACTTTAGCATAAAGAGCGAGGCGTTGAGGAGGTGACAACCCTTTTCATATACTGAATAATTTCTGTTCGTTTTATGTTTTAATGTTGCTGCTTACTTTCAGTTTAAGAAACTTGTTTTTTTTGTTTAATTTCTGATCGGTTTTTAGTTAACGCAGCTTTTATTTTAACTCACAGTAATTGAATAAGTAAACAAAATTTGCGTAAAAATTTTACTTTTCTTTTGCTAAATAGATGTCTCTAAATTTGGTTACGACGTAGTTTACAAATTAACTTACGCAACTAACTTCTATATTCGTATATTTTTCTTCTAGCAAAAAATACAAAGTTGAAGATTTTTGCAGATATGAGCTTGAAACCTATGTAATAGGGTTTTCTGATACGCTGAATCTGACGGTGTGATTTTCATTAAAATTCTTTCACCTGTAGGGGATGTTTCCCCTCTCTTTAAAAAATCGGGTAAATTTTCTCAGGCTCGTGGCCTTTGATGAGTAATACTAAACTTAATAAAATTTATATATTTAGATTCAGCATTATAAACCCATTCTTTGATACATTTATTGACATCAAAATTCCGTTTTTAAAAGTTTCAATCACTATTGAGCCGTATCGCTTTTTTTTTTATTGTTTTTTTTTTATTACGTACATGTTATAACGTATATGAGGGGGGTCTCCCCTTAGTCAAGACCCCGTTCTTAACATTAAAATTTAAAAACAAATTTAATTAACAAACCCCTGAATCACAAAGGCCGTTTAGTTAGAATAGATAGCTCTTTTGAAAGTACTAAAAAAAACTGTAGCGTAAAGAGCGAGGTATTGACTTGGGGAGAACCCCCTCATATACGTTATAATCTCTGTTCGTTTTAAGTTCTAATGTTGCTTCTTATTTTCAGTTGAAAAAAACTTGTTTTTTTTTAATTTAGTTTCTGATGGTTTTTTTAATAATGCTTGGAAATCCGGCGCCCCCTTCATAGAAATGTCCCCTACGCCAAAGAAACTACCTCCACGGAAAGATTTTCCTGAGTAACTCCCTCCTCCAGAAAAAAATCCTTCCTGAAAATGTCTGTATACTTCCCAATAACCAATAAATAATGCTGGCAAGTCTGGCGCCCCCTTCATGGCAATTCCCCTTCCCCCATGAAAACTTTCTTCATGTACAGATCCTGCAACGTAACCCCGACCCATCCCCCCCCCCTCCCACCGATAAAAAAACCTCCTGAAAACGTCTGTATACTTCCCAATAACTAATACTATATGTTAACATTGGGTAAAGTTCATAACTTTTAGCCCTCCCCCGGGGACTTCGGGGGATTAAATCATCCTAAAAGACATATTTATCATATTTTTGACCATGATGAACAAAATGGCTATCTCAAAATTTTGATCGGATGACTTTGGGAAAAAAATGAGCGTGGGAGGGGGCCTAGTTGCACTCCATTTTTTTGTCACTTAGAAAGGACACTAAAACTTTAAATATCCGTTCAAATGAACCCTCCTACGATATTCTAGGACCACTGGGTTGATACGATCACCCCTGGGAAAAAAAAACAAAAAAAAAACAAATAAACACGCATCCGTGATCATTCTTCTGGCAAAAAATGCAAAATTCCACATTTTTGTAGATAGGAGCTTGAAACCTCTATAGTAGGGTTCTCTGATACGCTGAATATAATGGTGCGATTTTCATTAAAGTTCTATAGCTTTTAGGGGGTCTTTCCCCCTATTTTTGAAAATCAGCCAAATTTTCTCAGGCGCGTAACTATTGATGGGTAGCACTAAACTTAATGAAAGTTATATATTTGAAATCAGCATTGCAATTTGATTCTTTTGATGTATCTATTGGTATCAAAAACCCGTTTTCTAGAGTTTCGGTTACCATTGAGCCGGGTCGCTCCTTACTTACAGTTCGTTACCACGAACTGTTTGAAATACAAATATAATTTCAATATCAAAAAGTTTTCAACCCCTTCAATTTCCTTTTCAATTAACTATTAAATTAGGTCTCTACGATGTTCCAAAGGTAAGCTATCTGTCAAAAAAAGATACCGTACATAGAGTATATCATGGTTGCAGGCACTTTTCTTGACATTCAGCTCAGTATATTTCCCTTGTTGTTCAAGCCAAGGGACGGTAGTTTTCTACATAGGGGGTTTCGGACAAGGCGGTTCTTATAGTGTTCTTTGCTTTTGATCTGATTCTAGTTTTAGGATTATGGGCTTTTTCACTTTTCACTATGGGGTATGATCGTCTTTTACTAGGTTTCCAGCTACCGCTGCAACCTGGATCATATATATAATGATTTATTTTACTACTCCAGTTACTATGGGCAACAGTTCATCCTTTAATGTAAAAAAATCAAATATCTTTGAAAAGACTGCAGTATGAAAAGACATCAAAAATGCAGCTTTTAGTGGAAAAGTATATTCTGTTTTAAAAATAATTTGTTTAAGTTACAAAAGGTTTTTAACCTCATTAATTTCCTTTAAAATGAGCTATTAAACAACTTTTTACGATGTTCCAGTGCCAAGCTATCTGTGGAAAAGAAAAAAAAAGAAAAAAAGATGCCGTTTAAGCAGAATGCTGTAGTAGCTGCCACTTTTCTTGATTTTCAAGCCAATATATTTTCCTTTTTGTTCAAGCCAAGGGACAGAAAGTTTCCTATACAGGTACTTCGGAAAAGGCGGTTCTAATGGTGTACTTTTTTTCTGATCTGACTCTTTTTTTAGGAGTTATGGGGTTTCATATTTCTTAACATTGGACGTGATCGTCTCTTACTAGGTTGCTAGCTATCAATCTAACCTGAGAGAAATTCAAACTTCTTTTAGACTTTTCAGGTATTTCTCTAATTTCAATTAAAACATTAGAATTAGTGATGAGACATCGGAAATATTTTTGGAGTTTACATAATAACTAACTATATCTATAACGATTTAAAGAGTAGAATTTGTGCTCAAACACTAAAGAATTTTTTTTTCTCCATTTGAGTCTTAAATTATAATCTTATTTTAGTTACTATGGGCTGGAAGTTTGTTTTTTACTGTAATTTTCTAGTTTCAGTTAACAAATAAACTTGTTTGTTAAAACCCCCCAAAAATTACTGCATTTTACATAATAAAGGATAATTATATAAAAAAAAAACCTAATTGACAAATACCATTTATGATGAACTATATCGGTCTTTTATGTAAATCATTTTTTAACCTGTCTTCGGTGTCAACATTTAAAAATATGTTTGTTTGCGTCTAGCAAATCCTCCATAGCATCTGATGCTCTGTCAATGACTCCTCACTGAATTGCATTTTCTGGGTCATCTTCAATATTTTCATCAATATTTTCTGCCTTCAGAATTTCTTTTGCACGTTCTCGGACCCTTTCTTCAAATTCAATATCGCTTTTCCTCTTAACAACAAATTTTTCGTGGTAAACTACCATGTCGGGATAGTTTACACTTTCAACGCAGTAGGTTTCGTAGTTGCTATTTCCACTGACTGCTAGTTCATTTTCATTTCACCAAGGTTTAAACAATTTTAAGATACTTGCAACGCTGTTTAATGGTGGACATTTTCCGAAACTAATTTAACAATTTTGTTATTTTTGGTCGGAAAAAGTTCGATAATTTGTTTTTTTGTGGGTTGAAAGGAGAGAAAAAATTGTCGTGAGCAGAGTGATAAGTGTTTTAAAATTTGTATTTGTGTTTAAATTTGTATGAGTGCGTTTTTGTGTTTGATGTTGAGATAGGAAAGGTGAGTCATTGATGACGTGTAGTTTGTGTTCTTAGTGCGCAGGGTTGCCAGCGTGGATGTTTGGCAGGAGAGCCTTGCGCGTCTAAAGATAAGTTTTTTGGGTGCTTTTTTGAGAAGTGATTTTTTTTTCTGGGTGAGAGGAGAGCTTGTGTTTTGTTGTGAGAGTGTGAGATCGTGAATATTTAGGGTTTTGTAAAGGAGAGAGAAAATTGTCGTGAGTAGAGTGATAAGCGTTTTTAAATTTGTATGAGTGCGTTTTTGTGTTTGATATTGAGATAGGAAAGATGAGTCATTGATGACGTGTCGTTTGTGTACTTAGTGCGCAGGGTTTCCAGCGTGGATGTGTGGCAGGAGAGCCTTGCGCGTCTAAAGATAAGTTTTTTGGGTGTTTTTTTTTAGAAGTGAGTTTTTTTTGGGTGAGAGGAAAGCGTTTGTTTTGTTGTGAGAGTGTGAGATCGTGAATATTTAGGGTTTTGTAAGGTATTTGGATTTTTTTTTATTTTTTTCTTTTATTGTGATAAGATGAGTAGGAACACAGTGGTTTTCGCTTTTCGCTCGATGGATGATGGGGCCATGAGTGAAGTTAGAGAGATGAATATTCACAGGTTTCTGAAGCAGCTGAATCTTAACCGTGGGAACGTGAGGGTGATAGATTCAGATGATTTCAAGTGCTTTGGTCAAGTGCGAGTAACAATGAATTCCGCGGTGTTGGCGGATGACCTAGTAGCGCACAGCAAGACGCAAGAACCAAAGATGGGCTTCAGAAACGGTTTTTGTCCGGTAAGTGTTGATAGAACCGGGAGACGCCCTGTAGTCATGCAGCTAAGAAGGGTCCCAGGAGAAGCAACTAGCGATGAGATAAAGAGGCAACTCCAGATTTACTGAACAGTTCTAAACATAAGGAGAAAAGTGTATACTGGAAATGAGTTTATCGAGGTATATACGGGAAGAGCAACAGCTTTAATGTATCTCGATACCCCCATCCCGCCGTCTATTCAGGTTCTTGGGGGGGAGGAGAAAATTAACGTCTTTTATCCCGATCAGCCGAAAGCGTGTTTTATTTGCCACGGCGAGGATCATGAGGCCAAGGACTGTCAGAGAAATCGTAAAAATCAAAGAAGGCAGAGTGTCCTGAGTCCAAACCCGGAAAGTTTAGTTTTGGCTTGGGGACCACAACCTATAGCAACACCGAATCCACTGCAAGGAAATGAAGAAGTTAGAGGCATTAGCGCACTCTTACCATCAGCTGCGGTAAACATGGTACTGGAAAGTGCAAAGATAAATGCTAAGAAAGGAGGTGGAACAAAAAAAAACCGGACCCAACAAAAGAAGCGGCAGAAAGTGGACCAGCAACCAAATAAGCAGAGAAACATGGCAATTCAGAAGCAAGAGCAAGCAAACAAGTAGCAGAAAACCAAAAGTGGGTTTTGAGACCACCAACCAGAACCCAACAAGACCAAGTACAAAAAGGAGCAACAAACCAAAATGTACCTTCACCAAAGAGAACCCATAGTCAGCATCCCTTGGTAGCACGGGGTGTAATCAATCAAAGGAGAGGAAAACAGAAGGAAGGGGTATCGAAAAAGAAACTGGAAATAGAGAAAAAAAGAGGATATAGGTGAAAAGGAAGAAAAGTTTTGTTTTTCTTTTTTAAGTAACTAAATGCGGATAGCTACATTAAACGTGAATGGAGCAAAACAAGCAAAAAGACAGAGTTTCAATACAGAATTTGTGAGAAAACAGAATATAGATGTGGCGTGTCTATAAGAAGTTGACTTGAAAAAGTTCAAAGCCCCGACAGGTTACCAGTATGTTTATGGAGGGCTCAAGCCAGACGTTGGTTTCCTTTTAAAAGACAGTGTACAGTGTGATCAAGGAAGTATGAGTTTTGAAGATGAGGGAAGCATTTGTAGTTTGCGTTGTGGGTCATTGGCAATAGTAAACGTCCACCTCCCGTCAGGAAGGGGTTACTTCACACAACAGGAAAATGCCAATCATGAAATATTGCAAAGGTTCCTTTGTGAAGAAAATTTGATAATGTTGGAGGATTTTAATTGTATCGTGTCCAAAGCGGATGCCTTAGGAAGGAATGGAACAGTAGCAAGAAGAAGATGCAGCGAAGGTTTAAAAATGTTGATAAGTGCTTGGAATTTGAAAGATGTGTGGGTTCATTTTGGGAAAGGATCTGGATTCACCAGAATGGATAACCGAGGATTATTTGGTTTATTTGTTTTATTATTTTTTATATTAATTAGTTTATTTTGATTTTTTTTATTATTATTATTTGTTTTTATAGGACACACGTAGGATCACCATCCGGAAGAGTTTAGATGTATGGTAAGAAATAGCCACCGTATGAAGGGCTTCCTGTTGGGGGAGGACGCCCTTTTCCACGGGAATGGCAAAAGTTTTTCTTTTTTTTATTGAATGGTTTTTGGTAGTGTATGCATGGGCGTAGGGAGGGTGGGGCGGGGGGGGCAGCTGCCCCCCCCCCTAGACCTTCAAATTTACATTAGATATGGCTGAAAAAGCAGATGGTTTGGAAAAAGCAGTTGATAAAACTCCATCACACTATCGACTGCCCCCCCTCTAGACAATATCTGCCCCCCCCCCTAGACAATATGCTGCCTACGCCCATGAGTATATGGTGACTTGAAATGTGTCCAGTTCGGCTACTATTTAATAAAAAGAGTAGGCGATGTCTAAAGTTAAACTTAGATATATTTTGAATTTAAAATTTGTCGTCACTGAGAGGAGAGGAAATGGGTTTAAAAAAAAACTAAAAAAAAAAAAAAAAAAATCTCCATAGTAAGCATTCTTCTTCTCGTCAGATTCAAATGGGTTTACCTTTCTGTGCTGTATGATCTACGGTTTAAAAAGCCTTTTTCTGAGGTAGAAGGACCTGTCACTTAACGTCATATTATCATCAGAACCATTACACTCCCGTTCGTACCAAGACAATAACTGAAAAAGACTGATGTTTTCCTTATGTTCCGGTCTTTTAGGGTGGATATCAATAACCCAGTGGGCAATGTACAAATCACTACTTTGTGGATCGTTTTTAGCAGGCTTTTCAAGCTCCTCATACCTTCTCAGTGTTCTCTTCACGTCGCTCTGTTTCGCGAGGTCAATATATCTAAATTGCCTAGAAATACTATACAATTTAGTACCAAGAAGCCTATCAGCAGCTTCAACTGCTCCAACTTGACGGGTTTTATGGACTTCAACAAGTAGGACATAGTTCGTTGACCCAGACTTTTGCCTGCATTATTCACTTCCTCCCACATTGCTTCTATTTCGACACTCTCTGCTTTAGTCATGTAATCGATAATGTAATACGTCAATTTAGAGCCCAAATGGCCAATATATTGAACATCAATGTTTGCTTGATTAGCAATTAGTAACGCAGGAGAATAGTCATTTATATAACGCTCGTCATCTCTTCGAAGCAGATGATATATTCTTTTTCTTGGCTTTTTACGGTCTGTACCATGAGCCGAGCAGTCAAGGATGTCATATAATTCTGTTTGTTCCTTTGTAGGACGAGGGAAGCCAAACTTACAATACGTAGCCCATCTTCCTCTTTTTCTCTTATATTTTCTTTGACAGTATTTATTACAGTGGTGCACTTGATGGTCTTTGACTAGTTTGTGAAGAGTTGGACTTGTCAATCTATTTGGTATTTCACAAGTTATAATACTATCAATATACTGAATCACTTCAGATGCTGTTGATTTCCCAATAATAGGAGCATCTTCAATCCACAACACACAGTGTACATGAGGCACGCCTCGTTTCTGATACTAGATACGCCAGAAATGATCCTTAATTTTACCAAACAAAGGATTTGTCTTTGAACAAATTAGCTCATTAAATATAGGTGTCCATTTTTTGTCAAAGTGCATGGAAACTGCAGCTGGATCTAGACATGTCAACTCTGCTGGAGTCATTTTTACCACACCAGGTACGTCTTTATGGACAGTCCGTAAATAGTCAATAAATTCAGGAGAGTACCACTAAGCACATGAAACTGTCAGAAACAAAGTCGGTGGACCCAATTGCTCAATCATTGACTTTACTTTATAGGAAAGAGATTAAAAATACAGCTGAGATCCTCTGATTTTTGACTGAACAGAAAACAAAGTAGCTTCCATCTCTCCATCACGGGAATGAAGCCTGTCTATAAATTGACGAGCATTTTGATTTGGTTTCACAGTTCGCAACATATGACCGACGCTATTACACATGTAAGAGAATTCTTGCAATTGGAAGCTGTGAAAAAGAAACAGTTTGTCAAGACGAAACTTATTATGTCTCCTAAGAAGCCTTGATCTAAAATATTCTGCATTCCTAATCAGAAAAGGTCTCGCCTTGTCACGCAAGCCATATTTGCCTTTCGGGAAAAGATTTGGAAACATTTTTAGATCAAGTTCTTCCTGAAATAAGTCTTCGCTTTCACCTTTTAGTTTCTTGATTTGAAATTGGTCAGTATCAAGATCTTTCATTTGCTTAAAATCTTCTATGAAGTCTTTTGGAACAGCTGAATTGAGCGGCTGGACAGAAAAATGTTCAAAACATTTTTGAACATTTGAATTTGAACAAAATGTTCAAATTTTTTATTTAAATCTTCTAGGGTGTATGCACGTATTGTCTTATAGAGACTGTTGTTCTTTCTTAACCACAACAGTGCTTCATGGACTTTTCTCAAATCTATTAGTGCAGTCCAAACATTCTTGTTATAAGTAGGCTGACCATTGACAATGAATACAAAACTATCAATATTAAGAAGTTTTTCAGGCTGAATTTCTGCATTTGCTTGCACATCAACAGGTAGATATACTATTCTACCCTTAAGAGGGTCAACAAGTTCTGTTCTAGGTCGCTTCAACGCAGTTACTTGCCCTAATCTGACGATCGTATGACAAGGCATTACAAATCGAATCATTGCCATTTCAAAATTATTTATACACTTCATACATTCCGGTGTACAGTCGATATAAAGGTTATTTAATACTGATCGGACATTCTCCTGTCTTTTCAACATTTTCCCAGCACAGTAATCACAGACAGAGAATGAATCTATGTACAATGAATCAGCTGTTCTCTGTCATCTTTGGGTATGTCTTGTTGGAGGTGTTCTAAAATCGTGGCCAACATTACATCAAAACCTTTCCTATTTGAAAGGGATCTTAAACTCTTCAATTGGCATTTTGTTTTTACCTGCTCGCAATGAAAATCACATCATCAGAGAACCCTACTAAAGAAGTTAAAAGCTCCTATCTGGAGGCTCATTCGAACGGAAGTTAAAAGTTCTAATGTCCTTTTTAAGTAGCCAAAAAAAAAGAAAAATGGAGGGCCCCTAAGCATCCTCCCCCGCTCATTTTTTCCTCAAATCATCCGCCCTGACATCGGCATTAGACAAACCCCGTGTATAGCAAGGTCCAGTGAAATTTAATCCCCTCCTCAAAAACTCTCCCAGTCGTTGTCACACGCAAGCTTTTCTTTCAAACCAGAAAGATACATCATTTTAGGAAAAAGCTTGATTCTGAATGATAAAAAACTGTTTTTCAAAACAATTAAAACTTGTAAACATACCCATGGAGGAGAGATTTTATTTACATAATAGAAAAAAGCGTGCTTTGCCGTTTCTATCGAATATAGTCGTCATATTCTTAAGATTTTGTATCGTTGGAGGGGAGGGGGGCTAAGTCCCTCTGAAATTTGAATTTACTAGTAAAATGTTTTTCTTTAATTTTTTTTTTGGGAAATAAAAGAATGAAATGTGTATCCACATTGAAAATTGGGGAATCTATTATTTTCAAAAGATAATAATATATGGTGTACTATAAACAATGTCTTAAAGCATAATGAAAATAGGAATGCAGTGTACGGACATTATATGGTTTTTTTTTTAAATTGAGTACATTATATCTTGGCAAGTTTTTTTAAGAAAAACCGACCAATCAAGTTATTATATGGGACTAACCACCAAGCTTTCTCTAATCGCCTGACGCACAAAAAATGAATGACATAATAGAAAACCCGTCTGCCTCCCCAAGTAGAGTTCATTGTAATAGGCATAGGCCCTGGTAACCCAATTACTTGAAAATTTACACACATATCCATGCCTCAGGCTTGTAAAAGTGCATGTGTATTCAGTGGTAATTGGGGCTTTACTACTAACGTCATACTGTTCTTGTTTTTGTCCGTATTTTCTACCGTCTTTATTTGGGCAATTGGTGCTATAGTGGCCGCTCAAGTTACAGTGGTAGCATGTTACTTCTCCTTGTGTTTGCCATATTTGGCTAGCATTCTTTTTATTTTCTGTGTACGGGTATTCTTTTCTACCATTTCCTCCTAACCTTGGTTTTTGTGGGAAATCCTCCCTTTTAATTTCAGTGTGCCTGTCTGCTAATTCGGACATTTCTTCAATTATTTGTGGGTTTTTCTCTTTTAAGTACATCCTCATATTTGGATAGGTATTTTCTAAGAATTGTTCCATCGTTGTTTTATTAACTATTCCCGTTATTTTATCTTTTATTTCTTCCGGGTCTTCTAATATTGTATAGTTCTCTATCTCTAGCCATTTTAAACACATATCTTTCAATTTGTACCCGTCTTCTTTATAAGTTTCGTTGTCTCGTTTTCTTTCGCTTCTAAACCTTCTTTGAAAGTGCTCGGGGACGAGTTGAAATTTTTCAAAAATGGCTTGTTTTAGCCTTTCAAAATCTCTTGAGTATTCCATTGGTAATGCTTTATATGAAAGTTGTGCTTTGTAGTTAAGGAGGGGCTGTATTCTTGTCACCCAATTTTCTCTTGGTAATCCGCTTAATTCCGCTGTTTTATCAAAATTATATATTTCTAAATGGACATCTTCCTTTTCCTTCATTGGTTGAAGGTTTATTGCCTGCATTATCTCTATTGTAGACGGTTTCTGAGGCTCTTGGTAATTTCTCCCTGCAATCATTTCCATTATGTATTTTCTTTCCTCTCTGTCTGCCTCCTCCTTTTTTTCCCTGGCTATCCTATCAGCCTCTTCCTTTTTTCTCTGGCTATCCTATCAGCCTCCTCCTTTTTTTCCCTGGCTATCTCTCTGTCTCTCATGAAATTTAATATTTGTTGCGTTGTATCTACTTGAGTACTTTTTCGTGAGCTTTTACTGGAAATTGAGCTTCTACTACTCCTGCTACTTGGCCTACTCTGGATATCACTGTTTTTATATTCTCTTAACTCGTTTTCTGAGTCTACTCGTTGTATAATATTTTCTTCTCCCCCCAACTCCCCTACTTTTTGTACCTTCTTTGAAGGGTGAATTTGTTTTGTTATACCCGTTCTTTCTTGTAATAATTTTTCCTCATATATTATTGCCACTGTTTCTTTTGTTTCGATTTCCCTATCTGCGAGCAATTCTTTCTGCACTGGTTTTAGACTTTTCTCTTCTTCTCTGGTTCGTACCGGGGATCGCTATATTACTGATTTTGGTTTGAAGATATTCTCTTTACGTGTCCCAGAAATGTCTATTTCACCTGTTGAGTGATATATGGTTCTATCTGATGGTGTTTTTCTTATGGTAGTTCCAGCGGGAGTCGCATATAATTGTGTGTCTGAATCTACTTTTTGTTTTACCGCGGTAGATTTTGTCTGAATTCTTCGTTTGTCCGCCATTATTTCAAAGTTTATTTAGCGTCTTTTATTCAAATGAAAATTCTTTTATCAATGTCTCTTTTTATCCTTTTGTGAAAAATTATTTTCTTTTAATTTGTTGATTATTTTTGGGTGGCGCAGCCTCCCTTGTCTCAGAAGTTAATTATTCGCGTGATTTATTGATTATTAAATTTTTTTATCTATTATTATCCGACTAGGAACAGCTCAGATAAAAAATTTCTCCTTACGATTTTTATATATAGCCTCTGTAACTACAATAGGCTACTTTTGTAGGCTAAATTACCCTGTCTCTTCGAAAGCGCGGAATTCTTTTATTATCAGATTTACTGATAGGACCTTAACTCGCTGCCACCACTTATTGGATGTTTACCGTGCGGGGTCACGACTTTTAAAGGCCAAAATGGCGCAAGGAGTTGCTATGCCACTTACTGGAGGGGGAAGATCCCTCTTTGGCCCCAAATTAGTGGGATTTCCGCTGTTACTCCAATGGTTCCGTATACTAACGTGATCGGATGGTCTATGGCCACATTTAAAGCCAAAGTTTACCGATAATATTTCTAACTAACTCTTTTAGATTTTACCTAAGCTGAAAAATTAAAAGAGTACATAGAAAAATCTTACTGTATTAACAATCACGCTGTGTAAAAAGAACTGAACTCAAAACTCTCTTTCTTCCAGCCCGCTAGCCGCGTGCTTCGGCGGGGGTTACTAGGGTGGTAAATGAATCTTTCCAGCCAATCCTAGGACTACTAATTTACTGGTCAACCTCCCTAACTGCGCAATTCTTTACCTCGTGGTCTATTAAACACGTACGCAGGTAAGAGGACCCAAAATGGCGTCAAAAAATAATACGAAAATTAATATTTATTTTTTAAGGAAGGAAAATAATTAAGGGGCCAAAAGAAATGAATCTGGGAGGGACATTTATCTGACAAAACAGGGACCAAGGGTTCCAACACTACGAGTATCGACAACCTAGCTGAATCAGATCCTGTCATTTTTTATTTATTAATAATGGGATCTTTCATACCATTGTTTTTTGTTTTTGTTTTTTTATTGTTATTGAAGATGCAGAAGAGAATTTGACTGTTAAATAAAAATTGCCCAAGATTAAGAAAATTGCTTTAATATCTAAATAATGAGAAGAAATAAAATACAGACCCCATTCTGATTGGAAAAAAAAACTTGAGGTAAAGCTACATAACTAAAAACGAGTTTTCTCGTTAAACAAATCATTAAGACAAACTACACTGTCAAACATGCAGATTTAGGCAAACGGACAGATTTTGTAATACTTTCTTGACAAAGAGGGATCTAAGGACCATAAGAAACATTCAGGAAGATGCTCAAGCAGTTTCAAATGGACACCATGAACCTCAGCTTTAACCTTATTATTAATAATATTTGAAAGCAAGGATCAAACACTAAAAGTTGACATTTTTCCAGCCAAGAAATTCAAGGACTACTCTCATGTTTCTTTATGACTTCCCGAGTTTTTCATTTTAAATCCTAAGGAAATCTTATTTTTTCTAGTTTGAAGGAAACCCTGAAATTATTGCTTACTTTTTGTGTAGTTGGAGATTTTTTTTTTAACTTTCTTAAATATTTCTTTTTGAGCGACTGTAACCTGACTATTACCATCTTATGTGATCTACCATCATTTCATAAAATGATGAAAGTATTTCCGATTCATTGGTAGAATTAATACTTTTTACATGTTAATTAATCTTAAATGAATGAATGATCAATCTATTGAAAAAGGTATAGCATTTTTCATTGAAACTTGAAGCGTTTTTTCTAGAAATGGAATACAGTAAAAAAAAGTGACTTATATTATTTGATATAAAAATTGTAAATATCTAAGGAAGGTGTGTCATTACAGTAGAATCCGGGTTACAGCGGTAGCTAGCAACCTTGTAAGAGATCACGTCCCATATCTTGATTAAAAATTAAGATGTTTACCAAGACCGTAGAAGACATTATTGCTTTAGATATGTTTCTTTTTTCCCCAAAGATGGTATGAATTGTGGTTGCACAGTTTCCCATGGTTATGAACCACAAATTCTGTCATATGGCAACGATATACTACTAACAGTTCACTAATTTTTTTCTTTTTTATATTTTCATGTAGACTTCGTAACCAAAAATTATTTCAGAATGTTCACCAGCAATTAGCATCTTTCTTCAACCACCAACACAAGGAAAATGCTAGACGAAATCATCGTCAACGTGGAAAATGGACACAGGAGTTTTTGGAGGCAAGAATCCAGGGACTTATTCTAAGGGGGGGCAACAGGACGATTGCTTTCCTCAGCAATTTGAAGAAGAAGTGTCCAGGAAAAATTTAGGATTTCGGAGAGGAGGGGTTGACCTCCACACCATCCCTATGTACGTGTCACTGTCTTTGAAACCAGTCAAAGCTTTTACCAATCGACCAATCTGGCACCCCAGGAAATTGTTTTCATGGCTTTTATTATAGACTTTATCCTTCAAGGCAATAAATTAAATAATAGTTAACAACTCTTAAACATACAAAGCAAATCATTTCCCCTAACTTAAAATACACAAAGCTCACTCATTTCAGCTTGCCGTAATGGACAGTACATTTCAGAAACCCTGAGACTCCAGCAGAGCACAAGAGAGTGAAGAAAACAACTATTCTAGAAGAAAAAATTATCAGTAGAGCCAATTAGGGGTCGGGTCAACAGGATACCCCCCTCCCCCAAATTTTAAAGTCGCTGAAAAGAATTGTTTAGCTTTCGACTACTGATATAACGAAGCTGTTTTTCTGTCATTTAAGCTATATTTAGAGCTTTTGCTAAGCATCTTCAGATGTGCGAAAAAAAGTACCTCGATATTTACAATACTTTTTTCAATTTTTTCAGTTAATCCGCATGTTTTAAAAGTTGTTTAGGCAAAAAAAAAATAAGAAAGAACATTTTTGAATATTTTTTGGGGTAAATCATAAATATTTTAACCTGGGAAGGATTTTCAACGTTCAAAAACCGTAAAAATTCTCCGCTCAAACAAACAAATAAACAACACTTTTACTCATAGGATGGACGCACATCATGTGGACTAAATAAAAATGATTTCGGTGACAATCTTCTCTGTGTAGAAGTAAAGAAAAATGATATTTTAATGAAAAGTTTACATTACCGCACAACCAACCAATGATAACTGAGCCACTCTATTATTAAAGAAACTTATTGGCCAACGCTCAAAAACATTGCACGTTGGTATTTAACATAAAGGTGAAGAAGGGAAGTTGGAAAACAATAGGGTTTCAAAACTACTAACATTAGTGAGGTTTATATTTAAAGCTGGAAAACACAAATTGAGAAAATCCAGCATAGTTAAAGCTGCAACGTCTTAAGAAAGCTGCAAGCTATTAATGCTGCATCCTTATATCACATGCTATTAAAAAGATGGGGGAACTAACTTGTGTGAGACTTAGACTCTGATGCAATTAATTGAAGTTTCGACTGAAGAAAAATCGAAGAGGAGACATCTTGGATCTTCTTGGACTTCACTAATTCATAGATCAAAACAGGGTTCATTATTAAATTTGTTTAGGTCTCCCGCAGATCTTGGCATTGTCTTAGCTTCTTTTTTCAATTATGGAATGGCCTCGATAACATAACACTTCTAGGTGAGAGTCATTGGTCTACAAGAATAAGGTCAGAATTACATCAAAATACTAATCGTGGAATTTTTAAGGTTGTAGGTCTATACTATATTTTAAAAGTTGAATTCATACTTTTAAGTCACTGAAAAAAAGAGGATTATACGGTTTGGTGAAGAAAAAGACACTAAATTGGATCTAACGAAAAGTTTAGAATGTTTACTTAGAAATTAAATTGTTAAAATACTTTAATTTACCTATAACTACAAATTCGTCTTTGTACAATATTGTTCAGATTAAAGTTTTTGCTTGCATTTTGATTTACAAATCTTGCAATTTTTTGCTGATGAAAACCATTCCAAATTGATAAATTTCATAGTTTCTGGCCTTTAAAAGCTTTTCCGGGTTAAAATAATCTGATGACAAACAATAAAAAAAATAAAGTGATTTTTTTTTCAAGCTGTAGGTTAAAGCTCGGTTGGGACCGGTGCAAGGGCCCGGAAATTTTGGAAAATTTATTCTCAATTCTAATAAAGTAAACTGCGGTAACTATTAATTATGAATCAATCCTTGTAACTTTGTTTGCCAACTAGGTAGCATTCTAGAAATGAAGTGGGTATTACCGCGATGACTTCATCTGGATTTGTGCTGATAGCTATTCATATCAGCATTCAAAAACGGCTCCATATTTTTCAGGAAAATTTGCATCCTGAAATATTCTGGCCTAAGAAAACGATCTAGATAGGTCAGAAGTTTTAGAGAAGCCTTAATTTTGGGAAAAAAATTATTTATGTGAGTGACGTCATTTTGATATACATCAGTATTGCAATGACGTTGTCACACTTGTTTGGAAAAATTTAAAATTTTCATGCATAGAGGAGTTACATTAAAGTGCTTAAAAAGCAAAAACTGGTAATTGCAAAAATATTTGCATGTATTTTGACAAGGGATTGCTACAATTCAAAAACCTTAAAAAAGAAAATAAAAAGTTTGAAACTTAATAGAAATCGTTGTTAGTACTCGGACTTGATTCAATAATGTCTTTTTAAGACATGAAAAAAGAAAATAAAAAAAAATCTTTAAGTTCAGTTCAGAATCGCTAAAGTTATTATGTAAACTGCAAAAATATTTATGGTGCCTGAGCAATAATTTTAATGGTTCAATTCAAACGTGAAAAATACCTGAACATTTTTTAATCAGTCTTTTTATTGTTAGATAAAATTTTTGTATACATCAGTATTGTAGTGTCGTTGTCATACTTCTCACAGTTATGTAGAAAAACTGAAAATGTCCATGTATGTATAAGTTTGTATTAAATTGCATAAAAAACGAACAGCTTTGGTAATTGCAAAATTAAATGCAGACACTTTGACAAAGGATAACAACAATTTAAAAACCTTAAAAAAGAAAACCAAAAGTTTGAAGCTTATTAGAAATCGTTGTTAGAACTCAAACTTATAAGTATACGCAATGTCTTTTTAAGACATGAAAAAAAAAGCTGAAGAAATTTTTAAGCTTAGTTCAGAATCACTAATGTTATTATGTAATCTGCAAAAATATTTATGGTGCCTGAGCAATAATTTTTATGTTTTAATTCAAATATGAAAATTACCTGCAAATTTTTAAATTAGTTTGTTTTTTTGTTAGATAAAATCAACCCGCTACGTGGAACACAACCTGTGAACACAACCACTTGTACAATTTTGGTAGGAAGGCCCAAAAATAGAAAATTTACAATTATTACAAATGATGATTGGTTGGAACCGCTTGAATTATAAAACGTGATAGGACCTATAGAACGGCCCGAACATATTAAATTTACAATCGATGAAAATCAACAACTTGGATCATCAAATGAGACAAGAACAATACGAGCAGCTAAGCAATACGGACGGCGATAATCAAAATGTGTAAAAATTGAAAATGATAGTGATGATGATTGGGTTTGGGATTTCGACATGGATAATGTCGTCAATGCCTACCATACCTTTGTTAAAAAAAACAAAGGTTTGGCGATATGGGTTTTGTACATGTATTTCATAAAATATAACTCACTTGGAGTCTGTTACTTACAGCGAGAATCAATATATACAAGCTTACCACTTGCCGAGGGCGGGGGCTCGTATCAAAATCGACTACATAGTTGTTTTTTTTTATTATTATCTGGTATATTGACATTTCCGGCCACTAAAAACGATCTTAAAAGGTCACAACTATGGAAGAGTTTCTGTTTTTCCCATAATGGTTGTATCTAACCTATGGCTACGTCAAGACATCAAGGAGGAGAGGCTCACACTGCCTATAGTCATAAGATAAGTGACAATGAGAACCAATATAGAAAAGCCTGCAGCATAGGAATGACAGGGCCTGGCCTCGAAATAGGGTGCAAAGATTATTTTCTTCTTAAAACTGGCAAAGTGATATTTCTGGACACAAAAAAGATCTAAGTAGGTCGCAACTTTAAGATAGAATTCGTATTTTTCCCATAATGGTTGTATCTAAACTATGGTGACGCAAAGACATCATGAAAAGATTCAATTTGTCTGCGGTTAGAAGACAAGCGACAATGAGAATCCATATATAGAATCCTGCCGCGTGAGTGCCGGAGCCGGCGGCAAAGCTACCATGCTCCCGGTACTATAAACACATAAATATATATATATATATATATATATATATATATATATATATATATATATATATATATATATATATATAATGTTCATTTATGACACTTTTTTCATATACTAGATTTTCTCGGTATCTTATCTGGGCGTTTCTAAACTTGCTTTCTCCTCTCTTTTTTTTTAAGAAATGAAAAAGCCAACGCAAATTACACTTCCGAATTTATGTATAGATTTTTCTCTGAAGAAGGAAAGGATTATTTCTCCGCGAGGATGAATATTTTAGGTAAGTTTGTATAGTAACACGTCATTATTATTCAACTACTCCGAAATATTTTTATATATTTAGATGATACGACTTGAAATATTCATTTTATATAAGCAAATTTAGGTAATTTCAGTTTAAGTTTCATAATCTAAACGATATTGGAAATTTCGAAAGTACCATTGCTATCTGGCAAAGGAAAACTTCTGTTAAAGATTTTTTCAACTTGTTTTTATAGCACTCAATTGATTTAAGAAAAAGGAAGTTCAACGTAAGCTTTATTTTCAATGCTTATGTTTTCTACAAAAAGAAAAAAAAGAAAGAAAAAAATATCAGAAATCTTCCTAACATTTAAAGTCTGAACAATCAACTAAAATAATATATTGGCAATGTCAATGTTGTAAAAATTAAAACAGGAAAAGAAGAAAAGATGGATGCATACACAGGGTGGTGGGTGTTTAATCCCCCCCCCCCCCCCTCACACCGGAAAGTATCCTTGAAAAATACTCCACCGCAGAGAATACCCCCTCGCAAAAAATACCCCTCCGAGGAAAATATCCCCTGTAAAATACCCTCGGATAGCAACCATCGCGGAAAATTCCCCCCTCCCCCTGCGAAGTATATTCTAAAATAGAAAATGATGGAGTCTAACAGAAAAAAAACAACAAAAAGATGTAAAAATTTCCATAAAAAAGACTTTCATTGTCACGGGGGGTCCATAATAGAAACTTGGGCACCCTCACCTGGGACCAATAAATACAGCTGGAGGAGGAAGGCCCCTCAAAAGTACACTCAACAGGGCCAACCGGCGTGTCCACAAGTCCCATGAGTAACAAAACTTCTCCCAGTAATGGGTTAAATTGCATGGTGATGCAGAAGACCTTCGTGGGAGGATCATCTATAGGAGAACAACTGCAGTAGGGTGTAAGATCTAGATCTATGGACAACGGCCTCTGCAAAAGGCTGCCTCGATCCTTTCGGGGTACTTGCAAGACTGGGCACCTTGCGGTCAACTCTATTCTCACTTGAGGAGTGGCATATCCCGAGGAAATTATAGCAAAGTAAACGACACAGCATTCGCACGGGATCTTGTTTAATGGACAATTATTCTGGTCTTGGTCTGTCTTGATGGGCTTTCTCGGGTTAAAAAGCCTATTCCTAGCTAATTTATATACTATGGGCTGTTTCCTCGTAGTAGCATAATAATTGTAGGCATGAATGGGTCAGAGGTAATAGGCCTGGGACTGTCTGTGCAGGATTTTGACTCTTGTTGATGGAAGAGCATCGCCAAGTGCTGAAAACCATGTTGTGACCAAGATGGTCCCAGGATTGCACAAGGATTTCCATTCATACTTGTGGTCCCAGGGACGTTTGCTGTCCAGTTCTAAGCTGGCTTAAGCGCTTCGGTGTAGACTTGAGAAGATATGTTGATCCCCGTCCTGCACTGGTATCCGGTATCATTGCTTTTCCTGAGGCCAAAATAATTTCAATGATTTAAAAAACATGAAAATTGGCACTTGGAATGTTACGACGTTAAAAAATGACAAATTGTATCGACATTTCGACTGATGAAATCCGACGATTCAAACTGGACTTATTAGGAGTTTCAGAAAATCAGATTCTAGGGGTAGGAAGTATGAAATTAGGCCGTATAGAATTTGTTTACTCAGGCAGGAAGGATGGGTAGTAGGGCTTTAGATGAATAAGGAAGCTGCTAAGTCTTGATTAGGCTGGGAAGGTATTAATAATAGAATACTAATTGCTCATTTTATGACTAAAAATTTCAGGATAGTTACAGTAATATATGCCCCTGTAGAACCGACTGACGGGGATACTAATAACTCAGATTAATTTTACTTACAGTTACAGGAGCAAAGAGACAGGGTCCAAGGTAGAAATATGGTGTTTTTATTAGGATATTTTAACACCCAGGTTGGTAGAAATAGGGATAGATAGTATCCTAGCCTAGGTAAATTTGGTGTAGGAAAAGAAAACAGTAATGGCTGCAGACTTTTGCAATTCTGTAGGTATAGCAATCTAGTTATAACCAATGCGGTGTTTAGTGATAAAATGGCCAATAAGTTGACATGGCATACACGTGATGGTAAGACAACAAACCTGATTGATTGTGTTATAGTAAACTAAAGACTGGCAGGATCAATGCAAGATAATATAGGAGTGCTAGCAGTGCTATTATTTATGTTAAAAGTAAAGATCACCATCTAGTAGTGTCTAGGGTTAATTTAAAGCTGAAATTTTGGAAGGATAACTATCTACCGGGAAGTTATGATGTTGGTAGACTCCAGGATAAGAGTTTGAGAGAAGCTTTCCAGGAACAGTTGAATACTAAATTTGAGAGTTTAAAATTTGACAATGTGAAAGATGGTTGGAATAACTTCAGAAACACAATTTGTGAAGTTGCTGATGGTGTCTTAGAGAAGAAAGTTAAGACTGCAGCTAGGAATATTAGGGAAAAAGCTTTATATTTAATAGAGAGCAGAATGGGTTTATACAAGAATTATCTGAGTAATATATCACATAAAACAAAAGGAATGTAAAGAAAATGGAAAATGCATCAAAATATGCACTAAGGTGGTGTGAAGTGAAGGCCACGAATAAAATTGCCGAGGATCTGGAAAATGCAGCTACATGGCATAATAATAGAATACTGTATTGGCGTGTTAATAAATTGAGAGGGAGTAGTTAATCCGGACTTGTCCTGGTTAAAGATTGGAACGGGGCCACAATTAGTGATAAGAAAAGAGTTAAAGAGAGATGGGCGGAACACTTTGAGAATGTGCTGAACCAAGATACAGTTGCAGGAAAAGATATATAGTAAAATAAAAGTCTGTGATACCTTGTATGTGGAGGAAGATTTGTTTTGCGAGGAAGAATTTGCGACAGTGCTAAAAGGATTTACAAATAATAAGGCTCCAGGTGCTGATTGTGTGGTAGATGAGTTTCTTAAATATGGTGGCTATGAGGTTAGAAATAAACTACTGAAGATTATAAATATGATTTTTGAAAAAGGGAAAGTATCTAACGATTCTAGGAAAACCTTAATTAAACCACTGTATAAGAAAGGTGAGAAGAGTGAGTGTCGTAATTGTCGAGGCATTAGTCTGGTCTCTGTAGGTAGCATATTACTTAGTAATATGATACTGTTTATACTGAAACATGTTGTACACAACGTTTTAAGAGAATAGCAGTGCGGTTTTAGAAATGTAGAGGATGTCGACAAAATCCCTTAGGTTAATAATTGAGAAGTTCCTTAGTTGTCAAACATCTTTGGTCCCCAGTCTTATAGATTATGAGCAATCGTTCGATTCTGTTGATAGAAGAGCTTTAGCAAAGGTCTTATCCTTGTATGGATTACCAGAAAATTACATTTAAGTGTCTAATGCTATGTACGAGAATAACACTGCTGCGGTTAAGGTAGGAAATGAGGTTAGCAGCTGGTTTTGTATTAAATCAGGTGTTAAGCAGGGTTGTGTTCTATCCCATTTATATGGATCATTTTGATGGACTTTGTCTTAAGGAGCACAGGAAAAGGCAATGGGAGACCACGAAATCAAATGAGGAGGAAAAACTCTCCTGGACTTAGATTGTGCTGATGATTTAAGAATCCTAGATGAAAGTGTGAGCAAAATGTATGAAATTTTAGAGGTTTTGCGACTTCAGGGTGCTAGAATAGGTTTAAAAATTGATGTTAAGAAGTCTAAGTCACTAAGGCTAGGAATAACTGAAGATGAAAAAGTGACGTTGGGTAACAAAAAGATTGATCAGGTGGGCAGCTTCACTTACCTTGGTAGTATTATTAATAAAGACAGTGGGAGCAGTGGAGATGTTAAAAGTAGAATAGCCAAGGCTCAGGGTGTTTTTTCCACAGTTAAAACATTTTTGGATGAATAGGAAGATAAGTCTGCAAACCAAGATTAGAATATTGGAAGATTGGATTGGAAGATATAGTGATGATAGTGGTCAAATATGATTCTGAAGCATGGGCGCTCGGAAAAGTGGATGAAGATTTACGAGATGTTTTCCAGAGAAATTGCCTACGGATAGTTCTGGGTATCCGGCAGACTGACCGTATTTCAAACAGTAGGTTGTATGGCTGTGGGCTTGCAACCCACACCCGAGACCTCAAGGGCCTGCCCCCGGGGAAAATCCTAATTGTAACCGAAACATCAAGTTTGAGCCTCTGATTTTCGAACCCCCTTTTGATGGCGACCTCTGCATGCCCACGGACAAGATTTATGAATGCAAAACAACACCTCAAATTTGGTTTCTGGAACGTCCGCACAATGTCTCAAGAATCAAAGACTGAACAAGTGCTTTGAGCACTGGAAGATTACCACCTCGACCTTCCGGCTCTGTCAGAAGTTCGATGGCTAGGATCTGGATCAAATAAACTGGATGGAGATGTGACCATTATACACAATGGATCACAGCAAAAGCGTGAATATGAAGTAGCCCTAATGATGACAAAACAAACTTCCCAAACTCTACTAGAGCAGACACCGGGGTCATCTAGAATACGAACAGTCCGGTTCATCGATGTGCTTGCGAAACTGTGAGTAGTAATATACTGCGCACCTACCAATAACGCCACAGACGAAGCAAACGACGAATTGTACAGAGCTCTCAGCTCCGAAGCAAACGACATACAATGGTATAATATAGCATGTTTTCTAGGAGACTTTAACGCGAAAGTAGGGAAGGACCGATCGTTTTCCCCTGAAATTCTGAGCGATCATAACCTGAGTTAGCGAAACGAAAACGGAGAACTCCTCATTGACTTCATGCTGCTTAACGACTTTGTAATTGAAGGTACCCTGTTTTCCCATCGAGTTGTACCTAAATAGTATTGGATATCTCCCGATGGCCACACCCGAAATAAGATTTACCATTGTCTTTGGAGCAGGAAGTGGAGACCAAGCCTGCTTGATATAAGAGGATATAGAGGAGCTGACGTTGGTTCAGATCATAATCTGATGGCAGCAAAAATCCACCTCAAATTGAAAAGAAATAGAAACGCAAATAAGGCTCCCTTAAACCCAGTGTTTGACTCGGAGAAACTCAGTGTGAGAGAATTCAGCAAAGCCTTTAAACTAGAGATGTGGAATAGATTTGAAACCTTGTGTGTGCTAGATAACGCTGATAGCAATAAACAATGGGAAAACATAGAGTTGGGCTTTCACGATGCCGCAAAATTCACCATTGGGTACTGCAAGAGCCCAAAAGACCAGTGGCTATCTGACCAAACGTGGGAACTCATAGAGACAAGGAAAAAAGTAAAAGCATCACTTATCCAAAGACAAACCCCCGACCAACAGATCCTCAGAAACGATGAATACAGAGCCGCGGATAAAGAGGTAAAGAAGAGTGCCAGAAAAAAAACCCAGAGAAACCTGCTGGAGCGAAAAGCAGCGCAGGCAGAAGAGGCAGCGGAGAGAGGTGATTAAAGAGCAGTCTATAAAATCACTAATGAGATTATTGGAAAGAAATCCTCTATTCAACATGGACCAGTAACAGACCCCTCGGGCATCCTGATAACACAGCAGTCTGACGTAAAAAAAGTTTGGGCCAGTCACTTCGAGAAGCTGTTGAATAGACCTCCACCAGACGATCCCCCGGAGATCCCAGCAACAACACTGTTTTCCTTAGATATCAGTACGGATCCGCCGTCATCCACTGAAATTATAGCAGCAGCAAAGAAGCTGAAAAATGGGAAGTCGCCTGGCGAAGACAGGATATCCGCAGAAATGATCAAAGCGACTGTTATGACCTGCCTCAAGTTCTGGACAGCGTTGTTCGCAGTAATCTGGACGACCGCCAAAATACCTTCGGATTGGAAACGCAGCACCCTTGTGAGGATCTTAAAGAAAGGCGATTTGTCCTTCCCTGGCAACTGGCAAAAAATTTGCATGCTTTCCATATCTAGCAAATTGCTGACGCACATTTTACTTCGGAGAATCAGCTCGCATCTCGACAGACACCTTCGCGACGAGTAACATGGATTCAGACCGAACCGTTCATGTGCATACTTGATATTTACCCTGCGGATACTGACGGAAGAAAGCAGAGAATGGTGCTCCAAAATCTATATGATATTCATCGATTTTGAGAAGGCATTTGACTCAGTAGACCGCCAAAGTCTGGAAGATCCTACTGCATTACGAAATCCCTGAAAAGATACTTTCACTGATTGTTGCGTTTTTTGAAGATAGCGAGTGCTGTGTAAAGACACCAGATGGCCAAACTCGTTTCTTCCGCATTCTGTCAGGAGTTAAGCAAGGTTGCGTCTTGTCACCGCTACTTTTCGTAATCGTCCTTGATTACATACTGCGAAGTACAAGCACAGACGGAAACCAGCTGAATCCAGAAACACGCCTCAGGGATGTAGACTTTGCTGACGACATCGCCGTCCTAGAATCATGCAAGCAAAGACTCCAAGAACTCCTTGACAAAGTGAGGGAAAGAGGTGGCCATGTTGGCCTGAAAATAAATAATGAGAAAACAAAATGCATGGCTACCACAGATCTACCCCTGAGCATCACTTGCGGAGACCAACACATAGAGCAAGTCGTCCATTTCAAATACTTGGGAAGCATAATAGAAAGTACTGGATCGACGACAAAAGAAGTGCTCATAAGAATCGACCAAGCCGATGGGGCCTTCAATAGATTACAGAAGGTATGGCGGTCCCAAAGCTTCTCTATACGGCTAAAGTTATGACTCTTCAATTGCAATGTTATGCCAGTGCTGCTTTACGCAGCCGAAACCTGGCACCTGAGCCAGCAATAAGAGAGAAGAATACTTGCTTTCGAGAACATATGTCTCCGAAGGATTCTCAACATTCGATGGCAGCAGAGAATAACAAACCAATCCATCCGTAAAAAGACTGGCCAGCCTCTTGTGACATATATCATAAGAGTCCACCGATGGAGATACCTTGGCCACGTGCTACGTATGGACAATCTCCGACTACTAAATGCAACGCTCCATTGGCAGCCATCGGGTCCACGCCGCAGGGACAGACCCAGAAACACCCTGCGTCGAACGTAGCAGACAGATCTCCGTAACCTGCACGCATCAATTCAACCTCAGTGGGAGGACATACTTGCAGCAGCAAACCTGTGGGAAGATTGGCGGCTCCTTCTTGATGCCCTGGGTGCCTCTGGAGGCACAGGCGCATCTAAGGTAAGGTAAGGTTGTACGAAAAAAGTGGTTCAATCCCGATTTCTAGGGCTATAATGAAAAAAAGATTGAGATGGCTAGGGCATATTCTGCGGATGAAGAATGATAGATTCCTAAAGATTGTACTTTTCGTTTAACTGTCTACGACTTGACGCAAAGCAGGTCGTCCTCGTCTGGGATGGAAGTATGTCACAAAGAAAGGTTTAAAGGAAATGGGAACTTCCTGGGAGGGTGTAGAGGGAGGCTTTGAATAGATTGGGATGGAGGAGAAGCGTGCGTAGCTACGTCGCCCTCAGGTGGCTTGGTGCTACGGTGAGTTGTTAGTAGTAGCAGTATATTTCCACCTTATTTTGTGGAAAAAGTTTTTTAACTTTATGCCAATAAAGAACGAACAGAAATTAATTTAATTTTTTTTCCACAAAACAAGTTTGTCAAAGAAAAGTAAAGAGCTCCATTAAGCCAAAAATGGGTAGAAAAAATTCAAATAATTTTCCAAGCTTAAAACTATCACAAATTGCCATCAATAAATACATTAAACTCAAAACAAACAGAAATGACAATAAATAACCAAGCCAAACTCAAAACAAGCAAAAATTAACATGAATAGGGCTGAGACAACCCCCACGCCTTCAAAGACCAGAACATATTTTGCACTTTACTGAAAACAAAATAGAATTTAATTTTTCCACTTTTTTTACTTTAATAAATAAGGAAATATTAAAACTTCAAGACATAAATATCAGAATATGTATATTAAACTGTCATTCCACAGTTATTTTTTTTTTTTTTTTGTAAAGTGCAAATTATGTTGTGGCCTTGAGAAGACACGGGGGTCGTCAGCCCTACTCCTTTTAGTTTTTGCTCGTTTTGAGTTTGACTATGTTATCTATAATTTCTGTTCGTTTTGGGTTTCATTCATTTATTAATGGTGATTTGTGGTGGTTTTACACTTGAAAGATTAGAAAAACTAACTCATACAAGTGAACAATGCTTTCGTCCGTAAGAACTAAAAAGATAATAATTTGTTGGTTCCCAAAGCCAACTATGCTTTCAAAGGAGATAAACCTTCTTAAACTTTTTGTGGTAATATTTTTTTTAGGTAAAGTCGGATGATGTCATGCCTACACTTTTTTTCCTCCTTTTTTTTTAATTTGGTGCCCGCTACTGTCAATAATTTCAGGAATTCATATGGAAGTCTTCTCAACAGAATGGATTTGTGTTTTTTTTTCTTCTAAGTTTTTAACATACTTAATTCTCAAATTTCATAAAATTCTCAAATTCTCAAATTCTCATACTTAATTCTCAAATTTGGAAAAAACAATTTTCCACGGGAGTATTTTCCGGAGGAGTAAACGCCTAGACGCCATACTAATAGTCCATCACGGAGGTGGAGGGGAGCAGGTAAATACCACCTAGGATTAGTGCAGAGAAGCAGCTCCCAGAAAACAATGTATTTACATATAACTTTTCGCCTTTTAACCACCCCTCTCCCAAGAAAGATATTATTTTCTAATTCAGCTATGGGATGAGCATGCGCTAACCAACGGCTTGATTGTCAAACTAGTAGTCGGTCTGGAACTTTCATCTTTTTACAAAAGTAGAAGAAGCATCAATAAATCCTACCTCAGGAAAATTGACCGTACAAGTTTATCAGTGGCAGGGGGGAGGGTTGGTAATTTTAAAAAATAATATGTTTGGTCACAAAATGACAATGCTTGTTATGACTATAAAAAAGAAGAATGTATACGAGAGATAAAGGAGTTTTTGGGATGATAGTCCCGTTTTAAGCACCAAACAACTAACACGCTACCTCTCTGGTGGCAAAAAACGGGTTTTCCGTTCACCGGGAAAAAATTGTCCCACCAAGGTCCACTTCTTTAGGTGGGGGAATAGTTGCCTTAACTTATTTTGTAAATGAATGGTTAGCAAGGTTATAACTGATCTCTGACGCTTTTTTTTTATCTCACCCTAATGTGAAGACGCTTTAAATCTGAAATCCCTTCCGTGTGATAAGGATGTGTATTTGTTAAAATTATGAATTATTGTTAATTTTGTGGGGGGAGGTTTCACTGACTCGTGAAGTTCACGATATTTGCTTTCGTCATCTATTTTGTATCCTCCTCTAGCTTCCGTATTTTTTTGTTTTATTGCTGTTGAGATAGGTCTTAGTATTTTTCAGAAATATCCGTTCTATTATTGTTTGTTTCTTTCCCGTCGAAATAACACATTTCGATAAATTCTTCGACAAGATAATTAAATATTCCTTTATTTACTTTTACCGTTTACTATTTTTTTTAGCATTATAGAAAAACAGTGTTGTGTTACAAGATCTTTAATTGTGCATTTTTGGTAGGTTGTACACTCCATACTGTTACTTTCAACTCTGTACAAGTAAACATACAAGTTTCTTGGATGGATGAATAATATCTTTTTTAAAGGTCATATGCAACAAGGTGGATCCCCATCCCCATTTGACCGAAATATGGGAACAAAAATGGCAGCAAAAGCGACCGAATGGCTTATTACAAAAATATATGAGTGTGCTCAAGTGGATGGGTCAATAAATGCCAGCTCGCCTGATACAGCAGTCCTTTTAGGAATTATTGGAAAAGATTATTGTTTTTCTCCTGTTGAAGACCTTCAAAAGGACACCGACTTCGTGTAAGTATAAAGTAATTGTCTTAATTAAGGCATATATTGTTCGTAAATACGTACTGAGTCGGACAATTCAAACTCATGGAGAGCGATTTTTGTAACTTATTTAATAATTATAAAATTATTTTCCAGCATCACATTTGTTGTAATGTAAATCTCTCCATTATATGGAGTTTTCTTATAATATAAATAAGGCACTAGTCAAGTATTTTTTCCAGTGTCAAACTTCAACCGCTTTCCAAGATTTCCATGATCAAATTTTTGCCAAGATTGCATCTTTTCGCTTATCACAAATATAGATGTCTTAGTAACTGGCTTTGCTAGCCCGATAGAGAAAGGCTGTCCCCAATCACCCTAGTAATTAAAACTAGGTGAAAAATAAATTGGCTTTTAAAGAATATAAAATTTTGCCACTGATGCGCACTTTCTCAGTTCTTTTTCGCGATTATAAGGTCTAATGTATCGAGCCGCAACTCTAGACATGGCGAAAGAGTAGGCAGCTTTCTGACTTAGAATTTGCCAATGACATAGTCTGGTTAGAAGGATCTACATAGAGATATCGAAAGCTACGTGAGACAATCATAGAAAACTCCAACTCAAAGAGCATGTTCATCACAAGTTTATTCCTTGTTCTGTGTTGCAAGAATAAGAATTTAGAGTACGTCACGGATTTCAAGTACTTGTGCAGCTGGATTGATTGTGATGGCCAAATAGGGACCGAGATAAAGCACAGACATGGGGAGTCAACATGACTCTTTAATAGATTAAAGCCCATTTGGGGGAGCAACAGATGTTCACTAGGACTGAATTTCTGCTCTTCAATAGCAACGTACTCTCCCTGCTCCTCTATGCTAACGAGTGTTTACCAGCAGCTTAAAAAACGGTTCTCTCATTCGAAAAATCGTGCCTGATTAGAATTCTATAAATAAGCTAGCAATAAAGAGTAAGCAATTCTGAAATTCATGGTTGAACGTGACAAGTTGTTACTGCGGCGGTTCAAAGTAGGCTTAGTGGCGGATATATTTGGAACATGTCCTTCGTGTGAAGGCCACCTTCCTCTGACAACTTATGATTGAATACCAGGTAGCTGAAGAAGACGAGATCCTCCAAAAACATGTGAAACAAACTTATGCCTGACACCTAAGGATGGCCAAGACATCGTTAGTACCGGAATTGGGACACGTTACCACTTCGGTCCAGCTTTGAGGCGAGTGGAGAGGCTTCGTAACAGCGCTATACTCCATAATTGGCTCTGGAGGATTTAAGGTAAGGTAATTGAAACTTATTTGGATAGCTACTTTCACGCAAATTTTAAATCATCTGCCCAAAGAAAAAAGTACACATATACCATATTCTGTCACTTCTAGAATTATTCACATGATAGTCCGAAAAAGAAGAAAAATTAAACCACATAAGTCTTCAAACAAAGATTAAAATATTGGAAGCTAAAGTAATGACAGTAGTCAAGTATGGTTCTGAAACTTGGACGGTTTGGAAGACGGGGGAGGATTTGCTAGATGTTTTCCAGAGGAATTATCTACAGATAGTTTTGTGTACATGTTTGACTGACCCTATTTGGAACTGTAAGCTGTACGAAAAATGTGGTTCTATTCCCTTTTTAGTGCTATAATGAGAGAAAGGTGAAGATGGCGAGGACACGTTTTTTTTTTTTTTTGAAGAAGAAGAAGAAGAAGATTTATTGAAAAAAAAACATAGCAACAAAAAATTATTACTGCCTCCCCTAAAAAGCAAAGCTTGTCCGTGGGGGAGGTAGAGAAAACAAAATACTTAAAACAAAGAACACTTGGCCACCGACACCACTAATACCAACACACTAAACAATAAATACAAAATAATGTCATATATTATACATCCTCTGGGAACAACATATCAACAAAACCCCCACAATAAATAAATCAATTAATCAGTCAAAACTCATATTCAGCAAAAAGCAATTCCTTAATGGTTTTTCTAAAAATATTGGGGTCACCAATAGTCTTAATATCACTATTCAAACTATTCCATTTCCGCGTACCTCTATAAAGAACAGAAAAACATGAACGGGAAGATATACCACTAGGTACACAGAAGTCCGCGCTACCCCTTGTATCATGATAATGAACAGTAGACCTAATGGACAATAAATCCCCAAAACAACAAGGCTGAACATCCTGCTGCAGTCCAAAAATAAACCACAATGCATAGAATTCACGAAGGCCTGCAGCTGGCAAAGTTTTTAAAGTTGGGTAAATTTCTCGAACAGACATATGTGGAGATATACCAGCTAAAATTCTTACTGCCTTATTTTGGTTGAACCCTTATTGGTTTTAGGGTATAAGAAAACGTAGAGAGCCAAATACTTGAGCAATAAAGTATATACGGGTGTATTAAAGAAAAATAAAGATGGCGAAGGACAGACTTAGGAAAACAATGTTGGAGTTTCTTCATTATACCGAGATTTCTTGCCAGAATTTTGCTAGTTAAAGTAACATGTTCCTTAAAAGATAGAGTTTCATCTATTACAATCCCAAGGTATTTAAAAAACGCAGTCCGTTTTATAACGCCATTAGGCATATCTAATTCCTTGATCCATGGGTAAAAGTTAGGTGATCGAGAGAAATAATAAAGTTAGACTTAGCCATGTTAATCCTTAATTTATTTACCCTCAGCCATGCTGCAACTCTATTAACTGATTCCTTCATGGAAATCTGCAGCAGCTCCGCTGTCTTAGCTGTGCTAATGGCTGTTGTGTCATCAGCAAAAAGTAAAACTGTTTCATTAGTTGGGTTTACCGTTAGTTCATTTATTCTATAGCAAAAATTATTTAGACAATTTGGTAAATCATTAATAAATATCAAGAATAATATAGGACCGAGAACTGATCCTTGCGGAACACCTATTTCAATACGCTTTTTTTCGGAAGAAGAATCATTTAGTTGGACATACTGATAACGATTACTTACAAAACTTCTTAAAAACTTTAAAGATTTACCCCTCAAACCATACACCTCACACTTCTTAAGTAGAAGTTCATGATCCACAGTGTCGAAAGCTTTCATCAGATCTAAAAATATAGCACCTACTTTGAAACCTTTATCTAATACATCATTAATAATAGTTGTCAAATAAATCATTGTCTGTTCCGTTGTCCTTTTTCTACGGAACCCAAATTGTGTCTCTACCAGTAACTTATGATCCTCCAAAAAGCTCATCATTCTAATACTAAAACACTTCTCTAAAACACGGGAAATAATGGGTAAAACAGATATCGGTCTATACTTTCCTGGGTCATTTTGAATACCACCCTTATGAATTGGGTTATACGGGCAACTTTAAAACAATCTGAGAATTCTCCTTGACGAAAACAATCATTAATTAACCGACATAAAACTTCAGCTATTACAGCAAAAATACATTTAGGTGTTTTTAGAGTAATATGGTCGCTACCAGATGAATTACTATCAAACCCATAAATAATTTTTTTTAATTTCATCAACTGTTAGAAGTCTAAGGTGAAGAGAAACATCAATGGGGTCCCCCAATAAGGACTCGGACGTTGGATCACCACTATCAGGTACAACTGACATAGCTAAATTCAGACCAATATTCGAAAAATGACTCAGAAATTCATTGCATATGTCCTTTTCAGAATTCAAAGTCTTTCCCATTACACCAACTAATTCATCAGGTACACTATTTATTTTTAATCCAATCACTTCTCTTATTAGTCCCCAGGTTTTCTTAGGGCATCCTTTGACCTCCCTAAACTTTTTCTCAAAATATTTCTTTTTTTCATTTCTTAAAATTGTATTCAACCTATTTCGATAAATTTTATATAATTGCTTATTTTCTCGTGTTGGGTTAATTATTTGAGCTCTAAACAATTTATCTCTTACATTTATTTGCTTCAAAAGCACAGGACTAATCCAAGGTTTTTTACTTGAGTGTTTTCTATTAAACGGTTTCAATATGACTACTTGACTTATCAAACTCTGCAACTTTTCATAAAATAAAACAAACTTTGAATTAGCGTCCTGAACATCACCTAGAACATCGTACCAATCCACCTTTTCTATATCATTTTTAAGTTTTACCATCGCACTTTTACTGATCACTGGAATCCTTGATTTTTTGCCTTTAACCACCTTCATGACAGTTCTAAAGCTAGCTGAAACTTCAAAGTGGACAGATACATCATTGATAAGGACCCTGGGAAGACTCAAGGGTACATTAGAAAGGATGTTATCCAGAAGCTTAGCTGATGTTCCCGTAATTCTTGTAGGGATATTTATACAAGGATGAAACCCATTAGATAAACTTCTATTAATAAATTCAGTACTAGCAGATGACTGGTCTATAAGGTCAATATTAAAGTCCCCTATAATAAAACATGGCATAGAGTTAATTGGAAGTTTCATTAATTGTTCTTCAAATAGGTCTATAAAGTCTTGGAGCAGGTTCTGTGGAGGTCTATATACTACAACAATACAAAAATTCAAATTCTCTCTAGTTATATGTAAAACAAAACACTCGCAAACTTTCTCTCTATATATTGTAAGATCTTCTCTTATTGAAACCTTATAATCAGCCTGAATGTAAGCTGCTAGGCCTCCATGTTGGTAATACTCACGATTCCTTACATATAAATTATAACCAGGGATATATAGTAATTGTGAGTTATTATCCTTTAACCACGTTTCAGTTAAAGCGATCACCTGAAAGACATTAGTATTTATTAAGTGTTTGGCGGAAGAAAGATGATAGATTGCCAAAGATAGTCCTTTCGGCCATCCATCTAGGCCAAAAAAAAGCAGATCGTTCCGAATGGGTTGAGAAGCGGTCGTAGGGAAAGATTGAAGCTGATGGCCTCAGGCTCGTTCTGCAGTGAATTGTTGGTAGTAGTAGAATCAGAAATTACAAAAGCTTAATGACACTTTTTGCCAAATAATGACAAGAAAGTTCATTTTTCGTTCAAAAAGGTCCCCTTTAATGTTCTGTAGCCTAATCAAATTTAGCCCTAGTCGAATGAATCGATAATGAAATTTATGTGACTAGTGATGATGGTGAGAATAAGTAGGAATATAATAAATTTATCCACATGAAAGCGCTGAAGTAGAATAAGACCAATTACTAACAAAAAAAGTATCAACTGGGTGTAATGAACTGCTTCACTAAAATGCTCATCGTCAAAAGAGAAATATTCTCTTCAAGATTAGAAGAGCAGTTGGGAAGTAGATCGACTTTTTCTTAATCGAAAAACACACCTTAGATCTAACTTTGAGACGTTGTTAAATGTTTGGCGTGCATTTTAATAAAAAGATGTAGCAAGTATGGAAAGTCTTCATTAAAACACTCGTTTCTCGAAAGTTTCTTGATATTCATATTTTACGCTTAGAACGGTACTATTGTTATTATTCTTTTAGCAGGGGAATCGTTTGGGGAGGGGGCCGTTACCCCCACCCCCCCCCCCCAATAATGTGGAGCAGAAATGATTATATATTCCATGCCTCTTGACTATCCAGATATGGACCACTCTTGCCCCTCAATAAAAATACTGGAAATTCGCCCCTGTCCTTTAGGAAAAATTCCTGCCCATAAATTGTGCTTGAGAAGTAAATTCAGCACTCAGGGTACTAGGGTTGAAATACAAAGATGTGAAAATATAATACTGTTCCAAAGACATATAGAGTACTTCAATATCCAATATATTCCTTGTGCATCTACCAAAATTACTTCAACATTTTATTCATTTGTGGTTGGTGAGAGGAGACTGAGGAAGATTTCTTAGATGTGGACAATTTAAAGAAAAAAAAGGAAATTAAAATAAATATTTGAGGAAATTTCTTCTTACAGTTTTGCAAATTTGTTAGTTATATAATTACTTTTTTCCAGACACCGTTTGCCCAAGCAACAATGGTGGATGAAGCTTCGATCACTCTTACGCATTCTTAAAGGTTTAAATGTCCAAAGTACAGAAGAAACTGGGCAGTCTCTTACAATGTAAAAATTGAATTCTAACTATTATTGTTAATGTCTTCAAAACCGTTTCAGATAATTTAGTTGTTGTTTTTTCACGCATCATACGTTCTAGTAAATAATACTGCATCATTTTTTTCTTTTGTTTAATTTTGAAATGAAGACAAGGTTTATCTTATTAGAATACTAGATAAAAGTCAAGTTTTCATTCTCTTTCATTAGCTTTTTAAGTATTGACTATAGGATAAAATCTTAGATCTGGGCTAACTTTGAAATTTGTAAACTTAAAAATTAGGCATACAAGATTGGGATTCCAAGCCTTTTCTCTCTAAAAATTTTTCCACTGAAATCTTAATGAAACCCAGATTAAAATACGTTTAAATACAAGTTTCACTGTTTGAATCATCAATCAAACCTGTATGGATTGAAAAAACGACCAGGTTGCAACGAAACTAAAAGTACACCAAAAGCTTTTTTTCTTCTTTGGCAGCTTTCTTGGCAACTTTTTTTCTTTCTTTTTTTTTAATGTACTTAACTGCCTTTTTCTAATGTATTTATGCAAACAAAACTCACTAATGTATGTGTCATCACCATTGAATGCATCTGGCAACAACTCTATACAGAATTTATGTATTTTTTATTTCCAGTTTTTTCTATTTTAATACACAAAATTAAGTACCCGTTGTTCAAAATGCGATACGAGCAAATTATAAGTGTAAAATTATAAATTCAAAAGAATTTTAGAAGAAACCTTAGTTGGCAACCGTCAAAATTTTCGATCTCGACTGTGTATGAATTTAGATTGTTGATCCCTTTAAGGTTGTACTTCGAGGAAGGCGAGTTTTAGATTGTGAAGCTAGAATTAGGACAAGCGATGTTTCAATGTCAATAGCTCAGAGAGACTGCCTGACATAAATTTACTCACCTTACTGAACTGAAAACCATTATCCAGTTACGGTACAACGATTGCATTGAAAAAAAAAATTAAACTCTCAAAGAAAACATTGCTTAAGAGGAATTCCTGTTTCCCATCTATATCATATATGTAATATAAGCTTCCGTATATGGGCAAATGGTTTCTTAAATCTGTCCTCCCCTATAGCTACATTTTTAGCAATAATGCATTTTGCATCTTTTTTAAATCAGAATCATGCGTGGATCCTCAATATGTGTGATTCGAGGTACAAAATGAGCTCATGATACCTCGAACATTTGTTACATATCAAGAAAGTATCAAATATGCCTTTTCGTTTGAAGCTGAACAATTTGCCAGTTTTTTTGCAAAGTTTTCAAGCATTTGACCCTGGTAGCCTCATTTTTCTATTTTCTTTTTTCAATTCCCTTTTAAGGATGTAATTTATATATTTTTTTTGTCTCACTGACATATTTTGTTTGCTCATCTTTCCATTGCCATGTTGGAACGACATCTTTTTTTCCTTGAAGACACGGTTAAAACTAACTAGCGATAATAAATATCAAAAGCTGGATGCAACTGAAACTAAACATTTTACTTAAGAGCCAAATTCCCAGTTTTTTAGGAGGTCAAAAAGAGAAAAGGAAATACAAAAAAGTGAATATGAACCTCATTGGTTGATTTTTATGACAATTTTTCATTAGTGTTACTTTTATTTCGTTATCACTTAATTTATCATGGATTAGATACGTCACCAAGAAATCAAATGTGAACTACTGGATTAGTGGAAAGTTATGATTCTTCTAAAGCAAACACTAAAAATCATAATGGAGGTGAATTCTTATGCCCTTTTAGTATAGTATATTTGACACACAAAAAACGCAGGGTTATGGCCACAAAAAAAAACATACAAAAAACAAAAAAACATACAATACAATTAACAGTAAGCAAATACAGTTAAAGTATACAACTTAAACTTTTGCTCAAAACGATTAAAGCACAGAAAACCATTAAAAAACACTTATATAAACAAACAAACAAACAAAGTCATTACATAACACTCTCACGATGGTTTTATACCTACACGAATAAACCGTACCAGATTCTTAATACTAATAAAACACCCATTTCCCAGCAATTTTTCTACCCAAGGCTCATCCCCCCTCGTCCACTCCGAAAATTTCCTTTCTCAAGACCCTTAACCCTTCACACTTCCCCAGAAAATACGATAAATTTTCCTCCCACTCTCCACACATCGGGCAACTTTAAGGACCACTCTTCATTCTAACCCTTCCCAAATATCTTCTTCTCCCCCAAGTGGCATAAAATTGCCTCTACAAGAAATAACCCACTTAATATCCTCACTAGACAGGGCAGCTCTAAAATATGCCTACTCTTCCAATGCCTCTCTTACCCTAGAGTAGAAACCAAGAGAAGCTGACGCTCTGATCTGGTACCCCCACTTCTGCATTTCCTGATCAATTAAAATAGAATATACCTATTTGGACACATCTATTCCTTGTCTACCCCTACTGTACCCTCTATTCCATTCACCCAGCATTCCACATGAATTCAAAGTTGCCTTAATTTGTCCCATCCACAAACACCTTCTTCCGTCTAACAGAAACTCCGCCAATGCTTACCTAACCAACCTATGCTTTTCCATACTTACCCCTATTTCCCGGTACTTCGCCATTTTTGCTAGACTTCTACTTCTTAACGACAAGATTCCCAAATCACCTTTAATAACTAAGCTATTAAAGATTTTACTTCAACTTAGCATTCTTCTATAACATCTTAATTGTACCTTTCTAATATAATACCCTTGTCAAACCCCAAAACTTCTGCTCCATACTCCATTACCTAACTAATCTTTGACTCAAAGACCCGCTTTTAAAACCTAATATCTCCAAGACCTACTAACTTGAAGGATCTACTTAGAACCATTTGTATTACTCTGTTCCCCTTTTTTCAATTAATTCTACATGCTTGTCCCGCTTACTCTCCTTTGTTAACCTACACCCCAAGTAAATAAACTCATTCACAATAGGTAAATTTTCCATTCCAAACCTTACCTCCTCTTTCTCCCCCTTCTGACTTCCTCCAAAAACCAAAACTGCACATTTGCTAACATTATGTACTAACTTTTTCTCTCGTAGATTTCCCTCTAAAATGTCGAAAACTGTCTTTAGTTTTTTTGCTGAGTCAGCCAACAGGATCTGTTTAGGAACTATTTAAAACCTGCGCGTGCCTGGGAGAAAAACGTCTGAACCCTCTACTTTCATCGATTTGGTAAAATTCTACTTTATCTACTATTGGCTATCTTGGAAAGGGGTTAGGTTAGGAAAATGAAACTTTCACGGATGTGTCTACAGGCTAAAGTCTGTCGTGGGAAGGTATTATGAAGTACCTACTTCCAATCCTTCTCCCTCTGGAGGGTCCTGAAATTTGCCTATATGACAGGTCACCTATTGAAATTTTTACAAAACAACATTTTACCTTAAATTTCAGTTATCAGTTTTTTTTTCTCTAGGTTTAGTTCTGAAAATACAATTACTGTTATTTGAGTAGAATTTTGAGCCATATGATTTTTTTTTTTTTTTTAATTAAGGAAATGAATTTGCACATCTTTAAAACCTTATAAATTGGGATTGAGCAAAGTTGTGAAGCTGAAAACCATTTTTAGTCCATCATTTAAGCAGAAGATCTATTTTGCAAGGTTTCCCTTTTATAACACACAGATATTTAAGGTCATCAAAGGTCAGGACCCTCTAGAGGGAGAAAGAGTAGAGGCAGATACTTCAAATTACCTTCACGGGACATACTTTAGCAAATTGGTATCTAGGGAAAACTCGTATAAAAAACGATCTAGATAGGTCAGAAGTCTGAGAAAATTTGCCTTAATTTTGGTTTTTGTAAATGACGTCATGTACAATGTTAGTGCATCATATAAGCAGTTCTTATGACATCATATATGACATTATATAATTATTTTCGTGTATGGTGTAATGCATAGCATAAATAAGATTGTTGAGTTTCCGTTGGAAGGGCCAAAAAACGAAAATTTGCAGGGGCCGTTACTATAAATGATGATTCTTTGGAACCAACACCTGAACTATCAAACGTGATAAGATGTGAAAATCGACAACCTGGACCATCAATTGCGACAACGTCAATACGGGCAGCTAAAGCAAAGGCCATTGCTAAATTGTGCGAAGTATTCAAAATCCAAAGACATGTCAAAAATCAAAAACATCATTACTGAACTTTTTTTCTTATAAGTAAAAGCAATGTCTTTTTAAGACATAAAAAATTGTTAAAATTTTTTGAAGTTAAGTTCAGATTCGCTAAAGTTATTATGTAAACGGCAAAAATATTTACGGTACCTGATCAATAAATTGAACGTTTTCATTCAGACTAGACAAATACTTGAAAATTTTAAAATTTGTTAATTAAGCTTACAGTTTTAAACGCATTCAGTAATATAATGTCAGTAGGAAGGCCCAAAAAACCTAAATTTGTAATTATTACAAATGATGATTCTCTATTTTGACAAGGGATTACAACATTTCAAAAGCCAATCAAAAGTTTCTAGCTTAGTATATATCGTCGTTAGAAATCGGACGAGCTTCAATAATCAAATATCTTTGAAAAGACTCAGTATGAAAAGACATTAAATTGCGTAAAGAGCAAAAAACCGGTAATTGCAAAAATATTTATATATTTTTAACAAGGGATTACAATAATTCAAAAACGTCAAAAAGAAAACCTTTTTGAATGCAACCAGTTATATAATGTCAGTAGGAAGTCCCAAAAAAAACGAAAATTTTCAATTATTACAAATGATGATTCTGTATTCTGACATGAGATCACAACAATTCGAAAACCTTAAAAAAAAACCTAAAGTTCTAAGTTTAGTACACATCGTTGTTAGAAATCGGACGAGCTTCAATAATCAAGTATCTTTGAAAAGACAGCAAATTGCCTCAAATTATCTGCGGTTAGAAGACAAGCGACAATGAGAATCCATATATAGAAGCCTGCCGCGTGCCGAGTACCAGGGTTCAGCGGCGAAGCCACCGGGCTCCCGGTACTATATATATATGTATATGTATATATATATATATATATATATATATATATATATATATATATATATATATATATATATATATATATATATATATATATATATATACATATACGTATACATATTTATATATATATATATATATATATATATATATATATATATATATATATATATATATATATATATATATATATATATATATATATATATATATATATATATATATATATATATATATATATATATATATATATATATATATATATATATATATATATATATATGTTAAATTTGCGAAGCATTTGATGGAACTGCCAACATGGACAAGTAACTCTTTTCTATAGAGAAAGTATCAATTGATAAACACAGATGGGCTTATTGAGAAGCGTATTCGTGATTTTTCTACTGAATTCTAGGAGTCTTCCCATCTCTGATCATTTTTGTTAGTCCCGTTTTTGTAATTGTCGAAATATGTTTTTCTTTCTGTCGTTTCTTTTTTCTTTTTCTTGATTTTTACTTTGTCTTTTCTGGTTCCTCCTCAGTCTTTTTGTGGCTGGTTATAGATAAAATGATGATAACGATGATCATTAATTTCCTAATAGCGCATAAAAGTACAGCGAAGGTATAGAAATTTTTCGTTGCGCACGCGCGACAGAGTAGCCAAGGAGAAACGCGCTACACATGATATGTCCCAGAACTCTTCACTGGAAAAACTGGGAACGTGCATGACTGTATATATGCCTAGTCTGTGGGTCAGATGATACTCAGGCAAATTAATAAATATAAATAAATATGACAAGAATTCTAACAATGAGAAATAATGGAGGTCAAATGAACGATTCATCTCGTGAGATTTCACGCTGAGGAGACTTTGATTATACCAGAATTGTAAAACCTATAGCACGATAGAAATATATGGAAAAAGGCACAAGCTATCACAATATGACACAAATACAGCTGAAAAAAACAATGCGGGATAACATCATTTAAATTAAGATTTCCACTGTCATTTCCGTTCCCTCAAAATCATCTAACTGAATCTAATCACCTAATGACAAGACAATTTTATTTAAAGCCAAATCCACAACATACATCTAAATCATATTTTCTATAAGCATAATTTTAATCGATCATGTTCAATAATCCCAGAACTTTTTTTTTTTTTTTTAGTTTAAAAAAACACGTTCTGTGCGGCTTCTGGACTCCCTCTTTTTCTGTAATTAGTTGTAGCATCATTTCTCAGTAGCTATAAAGCAGGGATCTTTTTCCAGCTTCAGGACAATATTGAACAAAGCGCTAAATATATATCCTAAAGACCTAATGCTACCCAAATTTCTAATTCAAAGCTGTTTTCCATTGTTCTTGGAATTCTAAAACTATAAATCTATACAAATGGCATCCTCCGTTAAAACATTCTGGGATAAAAAACAAACTCGGATAACATAACAAATAACAAGTGTAGTGTGAACAAGCAGAATACCAGCATCCTCAAAGACCTAATTTCCACAACTTTAAACTATGTTGAACAAAATGGCTATCTCAAAATTTTGATTGGATGTGTTTGGGGAAATGGTGGGCGTAAGAGGGGTGTTAGTTGCCCTCCAATCACTTTCTACTATTTAAAAGGGAACTAGACCTTTCAATCCTTTTTTTCCTAAGGGAAAGGCTCCAAAGGGAAACAAAGTATAACAGACTTTCACAAATTGATCTTCTTTTAATGCTGACAATAAAATAGGACATATTTTTCTAAAAGCTATAAATCTATCTATAAATCTTCTAAAACTATAAATCTATACAAATGGCATCCTTTGTAAAAATATACTGGGATAACAAACAAACTCTGCATACAAGAACTGTAGTGTGAACAAGCAGAATACGATTTTTTACTTGCTTTTTTCTTCCTAAGGGAAAGGCTCCAAAGGGAAACAAAGTATAACAGACTTTCCCAAATTGATCTTTTAATGCTGACAATAAAACAGGACATGTTTTTCTCAAAGCTAACAATTAGATAATGCTTGCATAAAACATTTCTTAAAAACTGGAATTGCCTTTTGAATCTTCCTTGCACAGATTTCTTTCAGTGTGTAATTAATACCTAACCTCATAAACTTCACATATTTACAATAGAAACTAAAAGCACAATTGTTTCACTGTTAAAAAAAGCAGGAAAATATAAAACTTAAAGTTCTTTTTTGGTTGAAATTCAGAACTTTATGTCCCTACAGGTAAAGACTACCCTAAACTAACATAATTAAAATTTTAAATTGTTTGTATTCGGCCAAATGGAATGAGAAAATGATAAGAAAGCTTAAACTATTACTAAGACATTTGTCACACTCTAACGACCTGAACAGTCCATCATAAAAGCAATGTAGGCCTACTTACATGAAACACATAAAACTAATTTTTATTTCATAAGCCTTTTTCTGTTGATTTCAACGAGCTGCAGGAAAGAGCCAGCTAAGCAGAAAACCATGGATATCAGTGTTGCCAGCCCTTCAAATATGAAACGAGGAGCGAAAATTTTCCAAGTCATCAGATGCCGCCGAAGAATGAAACATGAAACCATGGAACATGAAAGCTAAAAATAGAAACATGATAATTATTGTAGCACATTTCAGCAACAAATCTCACGACGAAAAAACTACATTGTATTGACATACCCAGCAGCAAAGCAGCAAAGTACGTGTCTGATTCTGTTTTTTTCTTTACTTAAAATGTAAGTTATTCTTCACAGAAGTCACCCAGTGGATCTTTGTTCACTTTGGCGCTGTACACTGTTTATTTTGTCCAATGGGTCCTAGTGCAAATGTACATTTAGTCCAGAAAAAACACGGAGATTGACAATGAATGTCATTTAGACACCAAATATTGTAGCAGTACAAAATCCACCCGACACAACTGCTGTACCGTGAGTGAAATATGATATATTTAAAATACAAAAAAATAAAGTTCCTTCCCTTCTAAAGATAATTCCGACTTCCTCTAATTAAGTTTAAATCTAGTTTCAAAAAAAAGAGAAGTCCTTAATCAGCAAAGAGAAAAATTGCATTTTAACTTCAGTCAAACAATGACGCTAGACGGTTTTAAATTTCGCTAAGATCTTTGGCAATAAGAGAAATGATAGATAGAATGTTTCGCAGGAAGCCTAAGCTATAAGAGTGTGTGAACGTTGGAATCATCGAAATATTTAAAACAAAATTATTGGACAAATAGTTCACATAATGTAGTGAGTTCGCTAACATAATTACAGGTAGCGGCCCTCCACACGAGTTGGGCCAATTGTGAATTAGCTTCTAGGCACAGAAGCAGGACTTAATTTGATATAGTGAAGAAAAGTGTTTTTCGCGGGATAATTATGGTCATTATTATTCGGGCATTCATAGAGGAGAATTATATTGGCATTGAGGCATTGCGATTCAAATTATTATGCAGTCATTGTAGAGACTTGGTTATTATTTGCCGTCAATTGAAGTGAGCCCTGTTGTACACCAAAATGTAAGTTACAATAAATCTATTGCTTTTTACCTGTGTTTATTTTATTTTATGTGTCTGTATCTAGCCACACGACAGGTAATTAGTTCGAATGTCTCCAAGGTACGTTCCCAGGATTCTGATATCCAGATAGCTCGAGGAAAAGAGGTTACATTTATATGGCTACTCATTTTATTTTCTTTCAATAATAGAGGGTGGTATGATCATAAATTTACTTCACTCTCCATTACTGTGGCGCATGCCTTAATGGCAAAATATTTGGCGCCGTAAGCGGCGCTATCGGAGAACTTATAAGGTGTAAGTTTGCAGCTTTAAAGTACGATATTGGATTTGACGCGATCAATCTTTATCACCACAATTAAGCCCTGTGCCCAATAAAAGTTTATCGCTACAAATGGCGCGTCGGAAATTGGAGAAAATCATGCGAACTAATTACACTATAAACTTTGTAATTTAAATTCAATTATTGGAGAGATACAGACATATAAGTAAAGCGATCTGGCATATAACCGTTTAGCTACTACAGTAAAACCTTTAAAATATCTCATAGGATATATTAGCCTCACCGGAAATAGGTTAAGTGAAAAAATAAATTTATTTTGAGATATTCAAACGCAAAAAAAATATCAGAAGTTTTAGACGGACAATTAAAGGCGAAAAAGTTATTTGCAAAAAATGTAGAAATAGCAAAGTCTATTTCACAGCACAATGAACAATTGGATGTTGGCGAATTTAATATCAAATTGGCCCAGTTTGTAGAACTAACAGAAACAGAGCTAGAAACGTTAGTTGGCATGCTTCTATTAAGATTAAAAGGCCAGGCCTTAACCTTTCTAAAGCAGATTGAACGTACTAGAGGTGATGACGCCAACTTGCCAATAAATACGGTGGACAAATTGTTAACAGCATTTAAAGACAGATTTATCGAAACCAGTTCTACAAATAAATTAAAACACGGAATGGTATGCTTTGACCATTCACAAAACATAAGAGAATATCTTGATAATATACGGATTTCAGTAGAAGCAAAATACGGAAAAGATTCGGGAGAGCTATATGAAAAAGTCATATTACATACCTTTTTGCAAGGGCTACCCCCAAAACTATATAGAATGGTAATATCCAAAAATATTCAGACGTTGGATCTTGCAGTTCAGGAGGTAGAGCGATTGATCGAAGTTGATACGATGGTAGCTAATCACAGTAAAGCAAAAATAAATAGCCTAGGCGAATCAAACGCAAATATGACCTTCAAGGGCGATCAGGCTTCTCCCAATTTCTTTTCTAGTGATAACTCCCCAGTGCCACAAATAAATAAAACACAAGAACCCGCTAGGCAGAAAACAGTTCGTTATCAGCCCGTCAAATAGTTCAGTTATGAAAATGACCCTAAAAAACTAAGACGCTATATTTGTAATCGTGTTGGGCATATGGCGAGAGCGTGCCGTTATTTTCCCAATCGAATACCAAGAGTTGCCCTCGGTAGTACGCAAAATTATGGCAACCATTTGTTCGGAAGAACAAATTTTAGCGCCGGCGGTGCACTAGGCTATAACCAGGGAAGATTGCGCCAATCAGTACCTTACAACGCGTACCAACCAAATTTGTACAACCCTCCCCGCAATAGACAAATTAATTACCGATTTGAAAACCCAAATACTCTCCAAACCCAATATAATGCGAGAATGCTATATAGAAATCACAAAAATTTGCCGACGGGAAATGAAAACTTTTCAAGCCAGCGGCATTGGCAGTCAGCGCCAGCAAGCGGCACTGACACAACACATCCAAGTTACCATAATAATACATGGCGAAGGCAGACAGATGTAAATCAGTTAGATGCACCTAAGGACCCGCATATGTTTGAATATCTACTGCAGGCACAGACACATGAAATAAATCGTCACGAAAATATCTCAGGCACCCCAGAAACAAAAATTGGACCCAAAGGGTGCCGAAAATATTTAATAGGTTCAAGCTCATAGTAGTACCGTCTTGTAGTAATAGTATTAACAAGTTACCTATATTTAATGATGTTTGTGTAGCAAACGTTTACTTTAAGGCTTTAGTTGACAGTGGTGCCACGGTTAATATCATAAGCTCATGCGTATTTAATATGTTGACTCCGCATATTAGGCAACAAAGAAATTTTAATAATCCCAATTTAACTAGCGTGACAGGACATCAATTGGATACAAAAGGTTTAATTCGCCTTAATGTAAAAAGGGATAACAGAATCTTTCCGACAAATTTTAGAGTATGCGATAGCTTTCAGTACGAAGCCATTATTTGCACAAATTTTTAAGGTCTAATAGAGTACTATTAGACGTGGCTAACCAAAGGTTTGTTTGCCCGACTAAAGTAGGGGAAGAAATTTCTACCTTTAGAAATTGTAACAGAGGTTACGAATTGAACGTAACAGTAAATAAAATTTCTGGTGGCATAATCAGAAATTTGTTCAATTATTCTGAGAGACATTGCAGAGATGAAGTAAATTTAAATAATAAGTGTATTAAATCTGCAAAAATAAAAATAGGAGACATACAACACCATAGGTCAAACAAAATTAAGAAAAAAGCGGAATTATTGAAAATCTTAGGAAAGCCCAATTTTACATCACATGGTTCCACAATGACGCTACAGCGAGCCAGTTTGAATCCTATAGACACTGAAAATAAAGATATATATTACGGATTCGCGATAAGGAAAACAAAAGTCCCTCCCAAACCATTCAAAGAATTCAAATATCACAGATGATAGAACCAGTGGATAGCAAATCTGAAATATGGTTTGCGACCCCATCTGAAATTCCCGAAAATCTGCAATGCGAGGAACAGATTATATCTTACGACAAAGGAGAAGGTTTTACTTGAGTAACTAATAACCACGAAAATGATACAATTACAATAAAAAGGGGACGTGTTTAGTTCAAATCCAAGTTATCTCGCAAAATGATTTAAATAGATGGGAGAATTCCAAAAGAAACCTAGTTAGCGGCATTAAAACCTCAAATAAAAAATATCCTCTATCTAGATCGCAGTTTCCAAAAAAATTTATTATGGATCTTATTACGGACTTGGAACTTAAGAAAAAATCATGCGAATTATTATGGAATTTTAAAGATGTATTTTCCGCATCTGAAGATAACATCGGACTGATACCGTTTTATGAACACTCAATTTTAACGACTGGTAACCCCGTAGCAAAACAGCCATATCGTGTGCCGTATAAGCACAAAGACTGGTTAAAAAATAAAATCCATGAATTAAAAAAAAATGAAATTATACGCCCCAGTATAAGTCCGTATGGTGCACCAGTGATCTTTGTACCCAAAATAGAATGGTGATCTTAGACTTGTTGTATATTAAAGATCCCTTAACAAACAAGTAGTTAGCGATAAATTTCCTTTACCAAGAATAGATGAAATTCTGGACTCCATTTCAAGCAAAAATAAAATCTTTACTTCTTTGGACCTTACACAAGGCTACCACCAAGTGAAAATAGCCGAAAAAGATGTCCACAAAACTGCATTTTCAACAGCTGAATATGAATATTTAAGAGTACCTTTTGGACTTAAGACAAGTTCAAGCGCGCTATGTAGACCATTATTACATCTATTAAGAGGATTAAAGAATATCATTCATTTTGTTGATGATGTCATATGCGTGGGAGAAAACACTGAACAACACTTAGCAACATTAGCTAAGGTGTTCGAGAAATTCAGACAGGGTAATTTAAAATACCGGCCTGAAAAAGTAAATTTATTTCCACCAAAAATTAAATTTTTCGGAGTAGTAGTGACACAAGGAGAGATATCGCCAGACCCAGATAAAATAAAATGTGTTGAAAACCTCAAACCCCCAAGAACTACGAAAGAATTAAGAGGAATTTTAGGTCTTACTGGCTACTTTAGAAAATTCGTGCGCAATTACGCCCAAATTGCGAAACCCCTCACGGAATTAACTAAAGGGAACTCCCAAAATATTACCTGGTCCCAGGAAGCTCAAACTTCCCTAGACCATCTCAAAAAGGCACTCACTTCTGACCCAATATTATCACTTCCTGATTTCGAAAACGGACAATTCGTGGTCACAACCGACGCTAGTTCAAAGGGCATTGGCGCTATTCTTTCGCAAATAATCCCGGTAGAAAACCTTAGTCCTCTAGAGGGAACGCCTAAACAAAAAAAAATAGAAAAGGTCATATGCTATTCGAGTAGAACCTTATAAATAGGCGAAAGTAGTTATGCCGCCACAAACATAGAATTATTATCTATAATCTACTACTTGCACATATTTAGACACTATTTAATCGGTAGAAAATTTAGGCTACGATCAGACCATAAAATCTTGCAGTACCTGCGCACATTTAAAAACCCCACGGGCATTCTAGACAAAAGAATTATTAAAATTAAAGACCTAGATTATGAATTTGAATATTTAAAAGGCAAACAAAATATACCTTATGAATTTGAGTAGACACCCAGAAAATATGTTTTTAGAGAATAAGAAAAATTATGTTAACGCTATCAATGCTATAAGCCAGCGTTGATGTAAGAAGAGTAAAGTCAAGCACACAGAAAAAGAATATAAGACTAACTACTGTCCCTTGTCTTTATAAAATATAAAAAGAAAGCAAAAAAAGGACGAAATGTGTGTAGAACTAATCAATTGTGTCGTAAATGACGATGCGCTGCAAGATAAATTAAAAAGTCTAATAAAAGAGATAGATAATTTTCGCTATGATCATGATAAAGAAATACTATGTAGAATCGTGACTGCTGAGACAAATAGAAACCAAACCTCAATAATACCTGTATTACCACAAAACTTAATAATACTTGCATTCGAATATCTTCATTCAGATATAGGTGGACATTTAGGAGTAACGAAAACTTTCCATAAATTAAAACAATATGTTTACGTGCCGTCGGGAATAACAAAACTTAAAGAATTTGTAAGTACGTGCGAAGCGTGTAACTTAAGAAAAAAAACCCAAGCTTATCCTAATCCTCCAATGGGAAGAGTACCGGTAGCGAGATTCCCCTTTGATATTGTCTCATTTGACTTATATGGAACAAGCGGAGGCTTGCCTGTTTCCAACAGAGGCCATACTTGCATTCTTTCAGTTATAGACCATTTTTCCGGATTTACTTTTGCAAAAGCATTAAAGAATCAAAACGCTTACGCCACAAGTAAGGCGTTAGTGAAATTATTTTTAAAATTTGGCATTCCAAATAAGGTTTTAAGCGACAGCGGAAGCAATTTTGTTTCAAAAGTAACAAAAGACTTAATGAGTTTTCTTAAAATAGAGAAAATGGTGACAACTCCGTATCACCCACAAGCTAATGGTAAAATAGAAAATAGGCATAAAATATTTTCTCGTTATTGAATCTCGGCAGTATTATAATAACTCGGAGGATTACAAACAAGAATTCATAAATAGGATGAGGAAAACTTATAAAATAGTTAAGGAAGAGTTGGAAAAATGTAAAATAAACCAAGAGCTAAGAAACCAACCCAAAGTCAAGGGGAGCATAGATTTCAAAATAGGAGACTGCGTCTACCTAAAGAACGAGGCAAAAAAACGGAAGGCAAAAAACTTTCCAACAAATATTCTGGACCATACAGAATAGTCAAAAAGTACGATAACGATTATAGTTTTAAAATGGTGAACCCCGATAGTGGAAGAACATACAAAGCACATGTTAGCCGAAAATGAGCCCCCTCGTCTACTGAGCCGAAAGATGGGTACCACGTCCCTCGTCTACTGATTCGTCAGATGCCGAAAATGAGCCCCCTAAATCAAGATTGGCAGAGCTAAGACCCTTTAATTTCAAGCAAGACTATTTCGAGAATGAGAGCGATGAGGAAAATTTCGAAGAATTTTTAGCTATGAAAAATCTAGTTATTCCCAAGAGAAAATCCCTAATACCAGAGAGAGTAAAAACTCCAAAAGATCCAAAAAGTTCATCATAGGAGAGCGCGGGAGAATTAGATTATACGATATCTCCCAAAACCCAAGTGTTCCCTAATAAAATTTCGACCCCTTGTTCCCCCAAAAGATTTCCAGATGACATGGTTTCCCCTACAACACCAATAAAAAGGCCCCTGTCATTGCAGGGAGAATTGAACAGAGCTGTAGAAAATCCGGGTATTACTGTAAAGAAAACTCCGCCCAAAGATTCAACTAAAACAAATCTGCGAGAAGCTATGGATTTAATAAATTTCCCAATAAAAAAGAGTGAAAGTACATTGTCTAAGAATAAAACTCCCAAGAATGACCAGCAAGGACAATATCATGATATAACTGTGTCCAAGGTCAAACCTAAACAATGGACTTCATGGAGGGAAACACTAGTGCAAAGAATGCCCCACCCCTCTGAAGACATGGCATTTAAACAGTGGAGGAACCCCGCAAAAACTTTTGATTCCCCTCAAAGCTCTCAAGAATCTTTTAAATCTCCAGAGCTGAAAACTCAAAGCGAGGCCTTAGAGAATAAACCTTCTACTTCCAGAGGAGTAAAAATTTACGAAGGAAGGGCAGGTGATACCTCAAAAAGTGCCACCTCTAAAAATTCTAATGTGGATTCGTCGGAAATCAGTTCCAAAGAGTCTGGCGGTGAATCAGAACATATAGTAGTTACAGAAACAGGGAAATCAAAACCGACTTCAGCGGCTGCGCACGCGAAAGAAACATAATTAAAAGGGCAAGAATTTTTGAAAAACAATTCAAAAAAATTGATTTTATTTCGTTAACAAAACCTAAAAAGAAAAAACCGCAAGAAACAGAACAAAAAGTAACGACACAGTCAGGTAGAACGGTTAAGAAACCGGACAGATTAAAATACCCATAAAAATACAAAAAAAAGATTTTAATGGATAGGCGTCAAAAAGGAATAATAATTTTTTTAAAAATTTTAATTTACGAGTAAAAATCATACAATTATAAAAAATGCTATAGAAAAATTTTGTTCAACATATATCATGGCTTCGCATGAATCAAAATTGTCTGATACCGTCTGTTTAACACAAATCAGTTTCGGAAAATAAATTCTAATAAGAAATTTGCATAAAATTAATTCGAATAATTTCCTTTTATATAAAATGTCTACCCATACCATTCTAGTACGACGTACCCAGTCTAACTGAAAGAAGACTCATTAGAAAGCAATAAGTGAAAAATATTTATACATATTAGAAATGATTTTTGGTTATTTTCTGTTCCAAGAGAAACTGTTGGAACCATGTCTTGTTATAATAATACAGAAAGAATAAATCCAAGTTACAGGACGGAATTACTGTTACAAGATGAGGGAACGATAACCATAAAACAAGGATGTCGACTTGTAACTAAAGAGTCAACTGTTCGAACACCATTAATTACCACGAGCGCAAATGTAATAACTCCTAAAATCATCAATTTTGAGGCAATTAACCTGTCATACACTATTCCCAATATAGAGAGTGAGGAAATGAAAACCTCAAAATAGATAAAAATAAAGGGACAGTAAAGCTTACAAAAATAAGAGAAGCATTAGACTCCCAGATTCCCCTATTTACAAACGAGGACCAGAGATTAAAGTATGTGGATAATAGATACGGATTATTCTCAACCAATTGCTGGTGGAGCATACTACTGACTGTATTCTTCGTGTTCGTGACTTTCCTGACCATAAGAACCTTATTGAGTTTTCATCATGGAAAAATCCTGAGACTAAGAAGGTGAAAACCAAGAGAAGAACACGGGGACACGGCTGAAATGCAGAGGTTAAACCCGGAACCCCATGAGAACGTCTGAGCCAAGAAAAAGGAAAGATATTAGAAAACGAGTGGGTATAGAGGTCTCCACTCTTCCTTGCTATGTCTTGTTCCCTCATTGTAGCGTCGTTTACGTAAAACCGTGCCGTTACGACGCTGTAAAGTGCGTTTCTTAAACAGCACGGACGTGCGTGAACAATGCAGGCATGAAAAATGTTGTAAAATTATACCTCAAACTGAATAATGTAGAGTAACTTATTTTTAAAGAATTTTTTTAAATCTAAGGGAGAATTTAATAAGTATTGAAGAATTAAATAAGCTTTTTATCGTTGTTTCCTTTCTCAAAACAAATTTTAAGACATCTCTGTTTTAGATTTCCCAATGGGAATTATACGCATATGAAACCAACATGATAATAATGTCGTTTTATTATAACTAATGTATGTAGTAATATCAGTCTATCTTTTTATATTATCTTTTAGGGTAATCTTCACCCTAAAATGCACCCAATCGTATTGTTTATTATGTATTAAAACTATTTGATTTTAAATAACGTGTGATTCTGCCTCGTTATTTTTATTATAGGAATTGGTTTGAGATGTTGCAAATTGATCATTAAAATGATTTTTCCAGTGCAGATACCACATAGTACCATTTGTTTTTATCTTTCCTCAACCAACGAAGAGTACACACCATAGTCTCCAGCCAATTTTCATCCCAGCTACGTCTACGAAAATTACAGTTACCTTTTGATCGTTGTTTCCTCGACCATGAACCATAATACGTATCAGGTAACATTATATTTGAATCTCAGTATCCAGTGCGTTATCAAACTATATAATCACATAAATCCTGAGAACCCCATCGACCAGTACAAGATATAAGTACCTAAATATCACCCATGATAATCCTTATGGACACATGAACCATTTGACTGTATAGTTATGATATTTGATGATCCCAAAAATTATTTCTATGACGCAGATTCACGCGTCGAATCCCTTTCGACCATATCTCGGAATCCATCCTATCCCCTCTGTGTGGAAAGTTCATATCTCTGTTATCCCATAATATTACGAGATAATTTCTGAAAAATGGACCTGGAAACCAACCATTGAATTACAGAAGCCAAAATTAACCCCAGTGACTAACCCCTCAGTGACAATATACCCCTCCCACAAGTTAAAGACAATATGTTGAAGGAGTCACTATAGTTTGATGTCGACCTGTTCCAAATCCAAACTTCAATTCCCCTGTGATTAACCTAGGAATCACCGCAAAAGAGAACTATAATCTCTAAGTGCACGAATGAACAATTTTATATGAGAAATACATTCTCTATGTGCCTTAAAATATCCCAAAAATGATATGCTGAGAAGAAAATGAACGCACTCCCAGTGTTCAACCCCTTAATGATAAGGCACCCTATGAACTATCAAAAAGCAGGTGAGAATGAACTCTGACGGCACATTCCCACACCTGTAGTTAGAAGCATCATTTTCCAACTAACAATTAGAGAAAGCTCGTCGTGTGAACACAAGCATGCTCGAACTGTTTCATGACGAAACTATATTGTGAGTGCTTTAAAAAATTTTGCCAAGACAAAAGAAGTGAAGGACCATAATTTACAACAGGAGGATTGAGTACGCTAAAGAGACTCGAAGGTGATGAAATAGGTGTGAATTTACAGATGTTACATCTTAATAACTTTGATAACTCAAAAATACCAATATCCTATCATTAACGTTGCGTAGCAAATATCCCCAGTCATAGTGTTTTAATATTACCACTGAACATGGTAAACCAAATTTTGTGTGTTTTAAATTATTCTTGTATGTACTGCTAGATCCCTAGATAGAGTTAGCTGTAGCGTTGTCCTGCCATTCCTTTAATGTAGAATAAATAAAAAGAAGAATGCCCTATAGACAGCAAAATCAAAAAAAAAACTTGTAAAAAGTTAATTCTCAAACAAATCTTATGTAAAGGTAGAATAGCCCCAACCTTGTTGGAAATGTAAAAGTAATTAGTGTTAGATGTAAAAAGAAAAAAAAATCCTTAGTATAGTAAATAGGCTAGAACCATGAATAATCTTAGTCCGGAAGATGGATTTTAGATAAGGATGTAGAATAAAATAAGAAAAGTAATAGAGAATTTATTGCACTCCTGATTAAGCCAAAATAAAAATATGAAATACTACAATGTCAATCAAAATTATGCAGAATAAATAGTTAATAAATTGCGAACATTTCAAAAGCCCAAAGGCAAGCAAGTCCTAATGACGGGACGTCATTAAATAATGGGAAGGGTAATATGTACCGTGAGTAAAATATGATATATTTAAAATACAAAAAAATAAAGTTCCTTCCTTCTAAAGATAATTCCGACTTCCTCTAATTAAGTTTAAATCTAGTTTCAAAAAAAAGAGAAGTCCTTAATCAGCAAAGAGAAAAATTGCATTTTAACTTCAGTCAAACAATGACGCTAGAGGTTTTAAATTTCGCTAAGATCTTTGGCAATAAGAAAAATGATAGATAGAATGTTTCGCAGGAAGCCTAAGCTATAAGAGTGTGTGAACGTTGGAATCATCGAAATATTTAAAACAAAATTATTGGATAAATAGTTCACATAATGTAGTGAGTTCGCTAACATAGTTACAAGGTAGCGGCCCCCTCCACACGAGTTGGGCCAATTGTGAATTAGCTTCTGGCGCGCAGAAGCAGGATTAATTTGATATAGTGAAGAAAAGTGTTTTTCGCGGGATAATTATGGTCATTATTATTCGGGCATTCATAGAGGAGAATTATATTGGCATTGAGGCATTGCGATTCAATTTATTATGCAGTCATTGTAGAGACTTGGTTATTATTTGCCGTCAATTGAAGTGAGCCCTGTTGTACACCAAAATGTAAGTTACAATAAATCTATTGCTCTTCTATCTGTGTTTATTTTGTTTTATATGTCAGTATCTAGCCACACGACAGGTAATTAGTTCGTATGTCTCTAAGGTACGTTCCCAGGAATCTGACATCCAGATAGCTCGAGGAAAAGAGGTCACATTTATATGGCTACACATTTTATTTTCTCTCAATAATTGAGGGTGGCACGGTCATAAATTTACTTCACTCCCCAGTGCTGTGGCGCAGGCCTTGATGGCACAATATTTAGCGCTATAAGCGGCGCTATCGGAGAACTTATAAGGTGTAAGTTCGCAGCTTTAAAGTATGATATTAGATTTGACACGATCAATCTTTATCACCACAGTTAAGCCCTGTGCCCAATAAAAGTTTATCGCTACACTGCATGCACAAGGGCTTATACACAGGAATGAAGGCATATTGTTCAGCTAAATATTTTAATTAATGTTCTCATGTTCAACTTCCCAAATTTTATTGTCTTCTTTTCGTAAAACCTTTATGCCCTTAATGCTCTAATATAAAACATGGACAATTCAAAAGGTTGACGAAAATATGCTACACTTTTTTTCGGGGATTGCCTAGTATTTATTTTTCCTGCCCATGACCCACCAGGCATGCGCCCCACGCTGTGAATCACGGGTGTAAACAAGTTTAATATTTTCAATTCAATTCTGTTTTCAATTCTACTAATCCAAGTGGCTGCCCAACGAAAGACATAAAAGCACCTGATACTGGGCGACCACATATATAACAAACACTTAACAGACAAAACTCTTAACAAACGAATAAATAAAAAAAAATGGAAACTAATAATAATAAATTAACAACCAAATTATGACCAATCTCTAATTATAAAAAAAGAAAAAAAAAGAAAAAAAAACATCTATGAACCAAGACCCCAAAGAAAATTTATCATTTTCTTTTAAACAAACCAAGGTGCTCCTCCACCCGAATCCTCACTGGAAGATAAGTCCAAGCCTTAGGACCTATATATCTGACAGAAAAACCTGCTCTATTTCCACTCCTGTATTTAATGACTAGATTGTCAGCATTGCGGGTACTATAACTATGAAGTGATTTATTTTCTCTGTAAAAACCATGAAATACCTCAGGACTGATACATTTCCACTGATACGACTGATACAATTCTTCAGGACTGATACGAGAATATTCCTGCTTGGTAGTCACGAAGTTGCCCAACATTAAGCACTTTAAGTTTATTATAACATGCCTCAGTGTCATTGACTTTTTCTAAGTATCCACCAATAAGTCGTATAGCTTTGTTCTGAAGAATTTGTACTCGTTTAAAATTTGAATAAAAGCTGCTTGACCACAACACACATCCATATGAAATGTATGAATGGACTAAAGAATTATATAAAATTAATTAAATTTGTGGTGGTAAAAAATTCTTAAAATGTCGAATTGCTCCTTGTGCGATTTTCGTTGCAACAACATCACTATGTCGTTTACACGAAAGATTGTGATCCAGGTAGAAACCAAGGTATCGCGTTTCGTGCACTTGTTTCACTGGCTCCTTCGCAAACAAAATTTTTACATTAATGTCCAGGGGCTCACCTACTTTTGAATATAAAATAAAACTAGTTTTTGCAATATTAACAGCTTAAACTAGTAAAAATATAGAAACTTTTAAAACGTGATTAACCTTCAAAATCAAACTATATAAACACCGACTAGAAAATGTTAATACAGTGTCATCATCAAACGAGGTGAGACAGGAACCTGGCAGATAGAACCTCATCGTATAAACATATACCAAATACAGTAGATGACCAAGCACCGAGCCTTGTGGGACTCCACAAGCCACAGGAAATGGGACAGAAGCGACATCATCAATCATAACATTAATAAACCTACCATTCAAATAATTTTCAAACCATTTTAAGTATGATCCTTTTATGCCTATATATTCCAATCTTCGCAATAAAATACTAAAATCTACTGTATCAAAAGCTTTTTTAAAATCAAAGAATGCTGTTAGAGGATTTTCACCCCTTTCTAGACAATTATTTACGAAATCAGCGAGGTGAATAAAACCATGACTAGTAGAGTGGCCTCTCCGAAAATCAAACCGCGTCTCAGATAATAGGCCATGCTTCGTAAGATGAGCATAAAGGCGTTGTAAGATGACCATCAACGCGTCGGTAATTTGAGCTCTTTACTTGTTGTCACTTCATTTGCTTGTCATTCTTGCTAATAAAACGGTAACGGGGGTTCTGCAAAAGGTCCGAATGGTTGTCCGCCGGTGGGGCATGCGCCCCACGTTGGGAATTACGGCCCTAAAACATGGGCAATTCGAAAGGTTGACGAAAATATGCTAAATATTTGTTTCGGAAATTACATAATATTTGCTTAAGGTACTCATTTAAATGACCTTATGTCACACAATAAGATGTTGAAAAATATGGTCAATCCCACTTCTTGGGCTACAACGAAATAAAATGTCAAGTTTTATGGATGAACATGATCGGTTTTCGAAGATCGACCTTTTTGGAAATCTATCAGGAGACAAACGAAAATCAGGACGTCCTTGAATGGGCTGTGGAGAGGTCATAAGAAAGGATATAAGAGAATCGAAAGCTTCAGGAGAGGGAGTAAGGACTGATAACTTTTATCAGAGTGGAGTGAAGGAAAAGCATACGCATCTGTGTTGGCTTTAAGCGATTTGCTGGTATGATGAATTGCCAGTAGTAGTGGTAAAACCTCAGAAGCCTCTTATACACTCATTGGTTTCAGACATGACAATGTTAAAATAGCATAATCAGAGGAGCCGTTTAATAATTAGCCGAGAATCTTCGTTTAATTATCAGCCAAGAATTTGGATCCGGTTGTCATATAGGTGAATGATTTACCCCAGAGCGAAGTTTAGGTTATTTAGGTTGTTTTTACCGTCCAAAATAAAACATACACTATACAAAATAAATCTTTCGGGAATGGTGGTTTCAATATATTAACTTATACGGAAAGGTAAAATTGAATACTGTTGGGGCTTCCAGCCCCTTTTGTTTGTTTTTTCAGATAAATGACCTATTTTCCTTTTCGTAATTAAATTTGCTTACATTTGTCTATAATATAATTTTCAATTACAAGTCAAAGTCCCGTTGCTAAGCCAGTGGTGTTACAATAAGTAAACTTCCGGGATAAAATCTATTTCTGTCTTTCTGGACTTAGCCATTGATAGTTTATGGCATGGGTCGGCAACCCGCGGCCGGCGAGGCGTCTTGGTGCGGCCCGCAAGATCCGTGTCACAACACACCTGACGGACCATATTACACACCATATCAATACACAATGGAGTGTAAAAAGGGACCATGTAGCATTCTGCTATTTAGAATTCTTGGAAAAATCCGTAAACACCATCTATGTTAGTAAGTTTGATGTTCAACCACCCAGATCGGTTATTTTGGTACTTTACAATTTTTGTTTCATAGTAAATCTACCTCAAAGCGTGGTAAATACCCCCCCCCCCAAAAAAAAATGCCTTTAGATTTTCTTTTTTTTTTTTTTTTTTGTTCAATAAAATTTAGTATTTGTGGTACAAAATGAAAGCCAAATTATCTGGTCATGGTATGTGGCCATCTTGTAGCAAAATATTTAGAAGAAAAAACAACGCTTGATTCTGAAGATGGGTGTCATCCAGTATAGTGATAGTGGGACAGAAAAAAATAGTACACACTTGGCCTATTCCAGTGTGTACCAGATGACGCCCATCTACAAAATCAAGGGTAATTTTTTCGTCTAAAATTAATTTTCATCAAAAGGGTTTAAGTATATCGAGGTTGTCAAAGGAGCATAGATACAATGTCTCAGGAACAGAATAAGGTATTAAGTATGAATTTTCAAGGACAATAGAGGGAGACTAAAACTAAGCCAAAAGCTACAATACATATCAAATATGGATGTTGGATGTAGCCTATCTGCAATCTCAGATGGCTAGGGACATTAAGGTGATATTACATTGTATATTGAATAAAATCAAAATGCATTCTATGCATACACGTTGTCAAAAAGGCATATGAACAATATCTGAGAGAAAGTATTTTCATGCGGATTGAAATAATAGTTCTTAGCTGAATTTTGAAATAATGTCGGTCAGAGATAATACAGATACGAAACGAAGAAATATAGACTGTAAGATACCGGGCTATTTATGGAGTAGAAGTTCGGACATAGATCCTCGCTCAAACATATTGAAAAATGACAAATTTCTACATAAGATCTGTCAGAAAGGTAACGATAAAGAAATTTGGGAAAAATTAGAGAAACAATACAGCGTGGCATTTCAGATGGAATCCAGGTTTTTAAAAGGCCAATGGGGCAATTGCAAAAAGAAATAAAAAGTTATAAAGAGGTTGTTGAAAGAGTTGAAGAATATCGATCAGAAATTTTTCTAAGGTTGCGTGTGCTAAAGAAAAATAACATATTGAAAAATGACAAATTTCTACGTAAGATCTGTCAGAAAGGTAAACGATAAAGAAATTTGGGAAAAATTAGAGAAACAATACAGCGTGGCATTTCAGATGGAATCCAGCTTTTTAAAAGGCCAATGGGGCCATTGCAAAAAGAAATAAAAAGTTATAAAGAGGTTTTTGAAAGAGTTGAAGAATATCGATCAGAAATTTTTCTAAGGTTGCGTGTGCTAAAGAAAATAAGATAATTAGGGAATATGTCGGTAACCCTGAAGAGCGTATTCGGGATATAGAAAATGAATTAGATTTGGCTTGCCCGTCTACTCGAGAGGAGAATATCACTTTCGAAGAGTATGAGGAAGTACGGGAAAAAGTGACACAAACCTACGAAGAGGTAAATAAAAACATTAACGAAATACAATTGGAAATTGGAATTTTCTAAATGAAAGAAACTCCAGAACACAAAAATTTTACACCTCCACGTTACAGAAAATAGTAGAATAGAAAATAGAGGAGGAAAGACAAGAACGTTGAGGCAGAAGAAGAGAGAGATCGCCAAGAGTTCAAAAGAACCATGAAGGTCTAATAAAAACTTGCTGGGAAAATTCTAATAGAACTTGCCGGCCCATAAAACAAAATGGGAGGCTAAACAAAATCGAAAAAACGAAATACTTGATACTTCAGTTCGAAATGTGGATAATCCGGAAAAATGGGATGCGGAAGTGGCTTGGCCACATAATTTTGAAAATAAGACGCATGAAACTGGTGCGTCGGGAAAATCATAGGCAGCGCGATGATGTATTATTTTTTTTTTCTCCATAACCGGGCACTTCGTATCGAAGGAGTTGTCGTAGAAACTTCGAAAAGGGCTCATTCGAATGGAAATTGGAGTAACTAGTGCCTTTTTTAATAGTCGAAAATGATTGGAGGGCAATTAGCCCCCCCCCCACGCCTTTCATTTCTCCAAACACATCCAATCAAAATTTCGAGATAGCCATTTTGTTCAGCGTAGTTGATTTCGAAATAGCTAATATGTTTTTGAGGAGGACACTCCCCCACAACCCTTGGGGCAAGGGTTTTAAGTTAGGCCCTGATGGCATATAAGAACGATATTGGCACAATATATTTTTTTTTTCCTTTATAGCAGGGCACTTAGTATCGAAGAAGTTGTCCTAGAAACTTCGAAAAGGGCTCATTCAATTTTAAATTGGAGTGCCTTGTGCCCTTTTTAATAGTCGAAAGTGATTGGAAGGCAACTAACACCCCTTCCACGCCCACCCTTTCCCGAAACACATCCAAGTAAAATTTTGAGATAGCCATTTTGTTCAGCGTAGTTGAGTTCCAGATTGAAATTATGTTTTTGAGGAGGAAACTCCCCCACGCCTTCAGGGCAAGGGCTGTAAGTTATGCCCTGGGTGTATATAAGGTTTTTTTTAGAAGGTGCTGTCGTAAAAACTTAAAAAAAGGCTTATTCGATTGAAAATTAAAATGGCTAGTGCCCTTTTTAATAGTCGAAATTGATTGGAGGGCAACAAAACCCCCCCCCCCCCTCTCACGCCCACCTTTTCACCAAACACATCCAATTAAAATTTTGAGATAGCCATTTTATTCAACGTAGTTTTAATCTCTGTAAATTAGGTTTTTGAGTATGACAACCCTTTCACCGCCCTCAGGACAAGGGTTGTAAGTTATGCCTAGGGGGAATATAAGGTTTTTATATAAAGCGTAGTCTTAGAAACTTCAGAAGAGGCTAATTCAATCGGTAATTGAAATTGCTGTTGTCATTTACAATACTTTAAATTTATTAGAAGATATCGAACACCTCGTCCACACTCACCATTTCTCCAAACATATCAAATCAAAATTTTGTGATAGGTATTTTGTTCAACGCAGTTGAAAATCCTGTAAATTATACCTTTGAGCAGGACACTCCCCCCACAGTCTTCAGGGCAATAATTGTAAGTTATGCCCTGAGGACATATAAGTTTTTATTGAATCTTTTGTCGTAGAAACTTGAAAAAGGGCTCATTCGATTGGAAATTCAAAGGTCTAGTCCCCTTTTTAATAGTCGAAAGTGATTTGAGGGCAACTGACCCTCCTCTCTCGCCCACCTTTACCCCAAACACATCCAATCAGAATTTTTAGATAGCCATTTTATTCAGCGCTGTTGATTTCCAGGTAGAAATTATGTTTTTGAGAAAGGCACTCCCCCACAGTCTTGATGGCAAGGGTAGTAGGTTATGCCCTGGGAACACAAGGTTTTTATAGAAACCGTTGTCGTAGAAACTTCTAAAACAAATAATTCGATTGGGAACTAAAAGGGCTAGTGCACTTTTTAATAGTCGAAAGTATTTTGAAGGTAACTAACACCCCTTCCACGCCCAGCATTTCCCCAAAGATTTCCAATCAAAATTTTGAGATAGCCATTTTGTTCTACGCAGTTTAAAGCTCAGGAAATTATACCTTTGAGCAAGACACACCCCCCACATTTTTCAGGGCAACGGTCATAAGTTATGCCCGGGGGCATATAAGGTTTTTATTGAAATCTTTGTCGTAGAAACTTGAAAAAGGGCTTATTCGATTGGAAATTCAGTGCTGAATTCACTATTAGTGGAAATTCAGTACTAAAAGGGGCTACTGCCCTTTTTAACAGTCGAAAGTGATTTGAGGGCATCTAACCCCCCTCTCACGCCCACCTTTTCCCCAAACACATCCAATCAAAAATTTTAGATATTCATTTTATTCAACGTAGTTGAAAGTTTTGGAAATTAGGTCTTTAAGGATGACAACCCATCCCCCCACAACCCTCAGGGTAAGGGTTGTAAGTTATGCCCTTGGAGCATGCAAGGTTTTTATAGAAACTTGTTGTAACAATTTCAAAAAGGGCTCATTTGTTTGGAAATTGAAATGGCCCTTTTTACCACCACAAATCAGCATCGATAAATAAATGAAACCCAAAACGAACAGAAATTACAATAAATAACCGAGCCAAACTCAAAACAAGCAGAAATTAACATGAGTAGGGCTCAAAACTCCTATGCCTTCCCAAGGCCATAACATAATTTGCACTTTACTGAAAAAAATACAAATGGAATGTGCATTGTCAGTTTAATATACAGTTTGTCAGTGTCAGTTATAAATTGTCAGTTTGTTAATCAAAATGTTAATATTATTTGATTTATTAAAGTTATAAAACTAAAAACATTTATATTTTTTTAAGTGAAGTGCAAATTATATTCTGGCCTTGGGAAGGCATAGAGGTATTGAGCCTTACTCATGTTGATTTCAGCTCGTGTTGAGTTTGAATCGGTTATTTATTGTAATTTCTGTTCGTTTTGGGTTTCCTTTATTTATCGAGGCTGATTTGTAGTAGTTTCACGCTTGGTAGATTATTCGATTTTATTTTTACTCATTTTTGGTTTAATGGAGTTCTTTACTTTTCTTTGAAAAACTTATTTTGTGGAAAGTTTTTTTAATTAATCTTCAGAAAACAATAGACTTCAAAACACATTTAACGAATATGAGATACCGACAAATACATACCAAGGTGAGTAACTCACCGTGCCAGAGAAAAATGAGAAGAAATTCATCGTGCGCTGTTTTCTTCGGAACGTTCGAGAAATTTTAGTACAATATGAAAAACCAAATGTGGGAATCCTATTCCCATTTGAAGAAGATTTATTCAATACTACAACAAAAGAACATAAAACTAGAAGGGAGAAAGGAAATATTAAACGCAAATACAATAAAAACATGCAGTCAAAGATGGTGGACACTGGAGTTCCATAAATATAACGGGTCACATAGAGATTGGGAAACATTGAATTTATGGTTGAATTGGAAAAGCTTGGGAAAGAATCTGAGATTAGTCCTATCAACTCTATTGGAGAGCTGTTCCCTTTATGGGGGAGGAGCCCCTTTGGGGAGGCATGGATGATAGACGTTTCGCTCAACGGACAACTGGTTTGCCAGTTGTGCCCCTGTTACCGAAATTCTGCCTCTTTGATCTGGAGTCCTTGAGGGATAGTCTCTGCCAGTCACTTCACATTTCACCCAAACCTTTGTCAAGTAACCCTATTCACGGTTTTAACTCTTCATGGGAATAGATAATTATTTCCTGCAAACCTTATTCCGTGAGTTACGTATTCAAATTTCATCTTCAATTGGCATCAAAAACTGTTCTTTACTCGGCTATCCCAGGGGAGGGGACCACAAAGAAATTGATGCATGGTTTGTTGAGATTCCTACCTGATTTCCCTGAACCCCTCTCGTTTTCACAGGCCTTTGTATTTTCGGCCATACATTATTTCAAATTATGTCAAGGTATAATTCGTGTTTTAATTGAGAAGCGGTATTGTTTCCACCGATGGAGATTAAGAGGCTTCAGCCAGTTTTTCTTGATGACTGGCATCATCGAATGTGTCAGAGCCTGATTCTCTACACTTCTCTCAAATGTAAATTAGTGAGAGCGGGTAAATCTTTATTTAATCATGCTAAGCACGATATTTGCTGCTTATCTCGTGGACCTCAGTTTTCAAAACCTCATAAGGATGTCAATACGATCGAGACCTGGTTGTTCTGCAGTGGAGACGTGTGGATGACGACCGATCCAGAACCAAGTTGTGGAAGCAGTAGCACTGACGCTGGTAATGAAAAAAGTCAAATGGATATTGTAAAGTTGAAATTCAGTGTTTACGTTTGTAAGGCTGGACGAGCGTGGCACATGGGTGGTTATTTATCTTACGGGGGGAGGTGTTGGGGCTTCCTGTTCCTTTTCTTTCTTTTTTCAGAAAAATGACCTGTTTTCCTTTTCGTAATTCAATTTTCTTAGATATGCCTATGATATAATTTTCAATTACAAGTCAAAGTCCCGTTTCTAAGCCAGTGGTGTTGCAATAAGTAAACTTTCAGGCTAAAATCTATTTCTGTCTTCCTGAACTTGGTCATTATAGTTAATGGCATTCAAAGAGTTTGATTTTGAAGCTGTCATTTATAGGATTAACCAGGGTCAATTTATGGTCTACCCCTACACAAAGTTCTTTGTACAGAAGTGGTGATTTTGGTTTTAGTCCGTTTTCAGAGTTTGTATAGTTCGTTCCTAGAGTGCAGAGTCTGTTTTCAGAGTTTATAGATATATATTTTGTTGAAGTGGCCTTTGGGATAATACAGGTCAGTTATTTTCTACAACTATGTAAGATTATTTTCTCTGAAACCAGGTAGGGTAGGAAAACAGTTCGCGAGAAATACCGTCATTAGTATATCGACAAGGGGGTCTGTTTACCCTCCAAAGAGATAGCTAGAGATATAAGTGGTGACACAGGTTGTGGCACCCTTGGCACAGAGTTTGACCCGTTTGATCATTTGATGACGTTACCATACCCTAACGCAACCCCTAGTGGCAGCAACGTGGTGTTAAAGAGATCAAGTAGCTGGTAACCCCAAGGCAACCAGCACGAACAGTGGTACCAGTGGTGGTCCCAGTACGAACAGTGATGCCAGTGTTGGCTGCAGATATAATTGTGGTACCAGCGGTGGTCCTATACAGCTATAACACATAATGATTTCAGAAAGATACTCATTGATAAGTTTTTTAATACCTCATTTATTGGCGCAACAGAGTCAGTACCAATCACGTGCTTTCTAACTCCCAATCATGAAAAATCGTTATTATCTGTTTTAAATTTGGAAAATCAAATTATGTTTGGTCTCTATTTGATTTTAGTTTAAGACGAAACACAACATGTGCAGCAGAGAGAAAGACAAATCTATGAACAATAAATACGAAGGGGAAGTGATAAATTTCAGACCTTTCTAGGAGTCAGAGTTTACAATGCTATCTTGAACATGCCACAATTTTTATCATAACAAACGTCAACGCAGTTTTTTTAGATCTTTATTTAGTCCATGGACTTGAGAGGACAGAGACTCAAAGGAAATTAAGCATCAGAGCCATCTGTTGGTTACTTTAGGCGAAGGTATACCAGAAATATTCAAAACGGCCTATCCCAATTATCCACATTTTGAGTGCTCATAGGACTATGTCAGGAGTCATCTACTCAATTTTTTTTAGGGAGGAGCCTCACCCAGTTTCTTCAATCGTTTCTAAGATATTTAACGATAGTATCCATAACGTGGCTGCCTGACACACCCCTAGTGTTATGCTGTGACTTTAATGACTATATTTTCCGGTGCTAAATTAGGTGATGAAGGTAAACGTGGACAGAAAAGAACCATTTTTTTGGGCCAAAAACAACTGACACGGGATTTCCCGGGACACGGGAGCTTCTACTACTCCTGCTACTTGACCTACTATGATTCTGTCTGTCTTAATATCCTCTTAATTCGTTTTCTGAGTCTGTTCGTTCTATAATTATATTTTTCTCTTACCCGCAACTCCTCTACATTTTGTACCTCATCTTAAGGGTGAGTTGGTTTTTGTTTTACCTGTATTTTCATATAATGATTTTTCTTCATGTATAGTCGCCACTGGTTCTTTTGTCTGGGTTTCTCTCTCTGGGAATAATTCTATTTGAATTTACCTCAAACTCTTTTCTTCCTCCACGGTTTGTACCGGAGATCGCTCTATTACTGATTTTTTTTTGAATATTTCCCCTTCACATGTGTCAGAAATGTCTATTTCACCCCCTGAGTGATATATGGTTCTATCTGATGGTGTTTTTCTTAGGGTATTTCCAGCGGGAGTCGCATAAAATTGTGTTTCTGAATACGATTTTTGTTTTACCGTGGTAGTTTTCTTTCGAATTCGTATCCGATTCTTCCAACTGTCCCTTTCCTGATCTTGTCTGAATTCTCCGCTTGCCCGCCATGACTTCAAGGTTTACTTAACGTCTTCCGTGCAAATGAAAATCCTTTTAACAATGTCTCTTTTTATCTTTTCGTGGAAAATTGTTCCGTTTTAATTTGCCGATTCTACGTGGGCGGCGCAGCCTCCCTTGTCTCACAAGTTAATTATTCGCGTGGTATAATGATTTTTTAAATTTTATTACTTATTGTTATCTAACTAGGCACAGTCCAGATAAAAAAATTTCTCTTTGCGATTTTTTTATATGTAAACACAATAGGCTACTATGTAGGCTAACTCAACTTGTCTCTTCGAAAACGCGGAATTCTTTTACTATCAGGTTTACTGATAGGACCTTTCTTGCTGCCACCAGTGTTGGTGTTGTAAGGCCACGGGTGTCATCACTTATTGGTGCAAAAATGGTGCTACACCACTTACTAGAGGAGAAAGTCCCCGGCGGCACCAAATATTATAATGGGATGCCCGCACTTACTACATAGGTTCTGTAAATATAGGGTTTGTTAGTACCCAATTTACAATACACCCTGCCCAAGGGTATAGTAACGTGATCGAGCGGTCAAATGGCCACTTTAAGGCCAAGAGTATATCCGACCCGGGTCACCACTAAAAATCTCTAACTATCTCCTTGGAGATAACAAACCCCCCTGTCAATACAATAATGAATGTATCTCGTAACTCTGTTCCTACCCTGTCTGGGTTCCGGGAAAATTATTACACATTTCTTAGAAAATATCTTACTTGTAATCTTCCAAAGGTCACATATAACAAAAAGAATAGGCTTCCCCAAACGGGGTCTAAATGGAGACTAACTGAAAAATTCATTCTGTACAACAATTTTTCATAGGGGTGAACTTTCGCTTGGCCCAGCCAATCCTCTCAATCCCCATTCAAAATCCATTCTGTTTTTTCTTAACTTTACATTTCAATGGCTCAGACCAGGAAGTCCAAAATAGAATTTAGTTCAAAGCTTACTTATTGCAAAAGAATCTAACTTAGCAACCAGAATTCAACTTAGGATTAGAAATTATCTTAAAGGCAAATATAATTACCGAAAAGAAAATGGATTATTTATCTGAAAAGAAAAGAAACAGGGGTAGAACCCCAGCAGTAGTCTGTGTAATAATTTTAATTAATGACCAATGCTTCTTTGCTTGAGTTTTAGAAGCCGGATCTGGATCGTTTTTTCTTATGACCATCTTGTTTCTAGATAAATTCTCAAAAGAAAATTTTAAAGACACCTAACAGGACATAAGTTATCCTTGAGATCAGGACATACACTTGAAAAGCAGAAAAACTGAAAAATGTACGTAAATATCCCTAGTTATTTAAAAAGAGAGCTTGCAGATTGTTACCTCCAGAATACGGTACGACCCGTCTGGAATTTTCGACCATATCTCATAAAAGAAAGAGATGTAAAAAATAAATAAGATAGAAGCACCTTTATAACAATGGCATAATTTCGACAAACTCCTGGGGGGGGGGGGGGGGGTAAAGTTGGAGCCAATTTTCCTAAATCAAGTGAACATGGCAGGAAAAACTGAAAAATGAGCCATTTGGTACCATAAAGGCACTATATAGTACTATAAACGTACTATAAAGATACTTTATAGCAATTTAAAGGTAAATATATAAAAAAGGAAACTGGTCCGTTTCTGTTGATGCTTTAATTATGCAGGCTTATCTTAGTTTAAGACAAGCTTTTGAAGAAACAAAATTTTAGCTGGAGGGGGGGGGGCATGGGTCGGGGGAGGGGACAAACCGAGGTCTTGGAGGGAGAGTAGCCCCCCTGCCCCATAGCAAATTACTCCCCTGCTTTATAACCAAATTAGATACAAAAAATAGGACGGGGCTATCAATCTCAGTCTGACCAAATAAGCTAAATCAGCTAACTTCTATCCAAGCATAACGCTCTCTATAAGAAAAAAATTGGTGATCTTACCCTTAGAATAGTAGCAGCAATAAAAAAATTGGACTGCTGCAATGGGAGTCTATATCCAGCTACTGAAGCGTAAATTATTTGAAAGCCAAACGTTGCAATTGAAACTTTTATTCCTTGTGCTACATATTTTAAGACCTGCTAGAAGAAAAGAACATTAAAAAACATTTAATAACGTTTTAAAGTCTGGACTTGACATTTTGTCACTTTGAGTAAGAAATATTTTAGGAAAAAGACTAACAAGAAGACATATTCACTGTCAAACCTAAATTTTGATTGTGATATTTTCACCCTCCTAAAATAGCTGGCAAAAATTGTTTTCCAAGCTGGCTTCAAAGGGAGGATCAGCTGGGCAATGTACGATCAACTACACTTTGATCCACCTGATCGATATTGCAACGTTAATCCTACCATTGAGAAAAGCTTTACAGATGGTTTTGGCAGCTATCTTAGAAATTCGAAAATGTCTACGTCCTTTAAACATGACAGCGATAAGACGTTGAAAGCACTTTATCTGCAACTGTAGGATATGTATTCGGTTTTTCTCCTTTTTTTATAGAAACCGTTGTCCATTTTAAAAATTCAGTAGAAAATTCATTTATTTCTAAAGAATGCTTCATACTAAGTGTCACTTATTTCCTTAAATGTTTATTCAAAAAATGTCAGATACGTCCTTTAAGCATGACAGCGGCGAGACGTTGTAAGCACTTCATCTTCAACTGTAAGATATTTATTCGGTTTTTCTCCTTTTTTATATAGAAACCGTTATACATTTTAAAAATTCAGTAGTAAATTCATTTATTTGTAAAGAATGCTTCCTACTAAGTCTCACTTATTTCCTTAAATGTTTATTAATTTAAAAAAATAATAATAAAAAATCATAGTTTTCTAGTGACAATATCTGTTTTTGCTTCTTTTTTAAACATGGTCTGTGTAATTTTGCATTTCAAATATACATATATGTAAACTTTACAATGTTTACAATATTTTAGTAAAGAGCAGTAAAGAGCAATAAACTTTACAATGTTTTAGTAAAGAGCAGGAAAAAAACAAATGATCGAAAACACAAGACAAATTAGTTTTATGCAATACTAAAAAATTTTAGTAGTAAAACGATTTTTATTTAATACAAAAGGGGTAACTAAGGAAGGTCAAGATAAATTATGCTACAAAACTGAGGTTCGAACTCAACAACAAAAAATTATTATCGACACATAAAGATGCTTACATTTATCAAAAGAAAAAGAGAGATAAAAAAAAAACTTTAATCGTAATGATATCGCAAAACAGTGTTTTTGTGCGTGTATTTTCATTAAAGAAAAGGGTGAGTTAAAAAATTAAAGATAAAAAATTTAAAGTTAAAAAATAGCTCTTCTTCTCTTTTTATTCATTGCTTTTATTTCGTCAATCAATCTCTCATCCACCGCGCCTTTGAATCCCGATATGTAAAATAAAGTCAAAATGAAAAGCAGTGTTCATGTACAGGTTTAGAAATTAAAAATAAAATCCTTAAAACAAAAATCTCAAGCTAAAACGATACTATGTGCCACAAGTTACTTTTTCTTTTTCCTTTTCTTATATTTTATCTCATACTATCTTAGTTCAGCTTATTAAACCATAAAACGCAAATTTTCTTGGAATTTTTTTTAGGGAAGTCTGAAGCCTTTAACCAGCCAGCCTATGGTCAAGAAAAACAGAGAAGTAAATCAAACCTTCAAAATTCCAGTTTCGCCAGGAAAAAAAGAACCAATGAAAGCAGCGTTCCACTGTATTGATGAAAAAGTTGCATTCCTACCAGAAAAGAATCCATGCCACGAAAGAAGAACGAAGAAGATCACATCATTGACTGAAAATGAACACCTCTATCAATCTATATGTATATACATATATATATATATATATATATATATATATATATATATATATATATATATATATATATATATATATATATATATATATATATATATATATATATATATATATATATATATATATATATATATATATATATATATATATATATATATATATATATATATATATATATATATATAGGCTATAAAAATATTTAGGTGTTTCATCAAAAATTACAATTTTTTAATTAAAACTAGAGAAATACCTGAAAAATTTAAAAGAAGCTTTATTTTCTATTAGGTTAAATCCACTTATAGCACAAAAAGAGAGATACGACAGAATAAACACCAGTAAGCTTACAGTTTTCAACGCAACAAAATGAATTTAATGAAATAGAATTACCGGAATTACATCTATGACGAACGAAACATTACAAAAGGAACATGGCTTAGTATAAAATACCAAGTGTAATCAGTTCAATTTACAAAAGGTGTATTAGGTAGTTTCATTATGCCTAGAGGACGAAAGAAACACCTATACCTAACAATGGATTAAAAAAAAATTAAAAACCTTAAAAAAGAAACAAATAAAATTTTAGACCCTCGCATAGCTGCTTTTCAAAATGATTCGGATGATTTTTGGATATGAAGCAATGTTCAGTCAACAATAAAAGAACAAGTGATACCGTAGCTGATAGACAACATGTAAACAAGAAACTAAAGAAGAATTTATCCCTAACCACAGACAGGATTTAACCCACAAACCGCTGATCATGAGACACACTTTCATCCACCGTACTGTACTAAGGTATTCAAAAATTTGATTTTTCTGCAAAACTGTGAATATACGTTGGATAAAGGAATTGTAATGGCAATGCAACTTTTTTTTATAAGCCATTGGGACCCTTCAACGCTCTGTATTTCCTAGGGAGCCCCCCATTTTCCCGAAGAAAGAAAAACAACTTACCGAGTGCCGGGGCCCGGCTTCAAAATAAGCTACATAGGTTTCTTTTTCTTAACTGGCATACTGACATTTTTGGCCAATAACACGATCTAAAAAGGTCACAACTTTAAGAAGAATTTGTATTTTTCCCATGGGTGTTGTATCGAACTAATTGTGACGCCATGACATCAAGAAGAGGCTCACATTGTCTGCGATTACAAGATAAGTAACAATGAGAATCAATATATACAAGCCTGTCGCTTAGCCATGCCGGGACCTGACCTCAAAACTGGCTCTGATCACATACATACATACATACATACAAATATATATTTATATGTATATATATATATATATATATATATATATATATATATATATATATATATATATATATATATATATATATATATATATATATATATATATATATATATATATTTCTTTCATATATCTGTTTAGTGTTTGCTTTATGCTTATGATTTAAACATCCTAGATGAAAGTGTGAGCAAAATGAATAACCTTTAAGAGGTTTTGCAAATTCAGAGTGCTAAAATAGGTTTGAAAATTAATGTTAAGAAGACTAAGTCGCTATGGCTAAAACTAAGTGAAGATGAAAAGGCGACGTTGGGTAACGAAAAGATCGATCAAGTGGACAATTTCAATTACCTAGGTAGTATGAACTACCTAGGTAACTGAACTCTGGTTCCGAAGCATGGGCACTCCTAAAAACGGAGGAAGGTTTGTAATTTCAAACAATAGGCTGAACAAAAAGTGTGGTTCAATCCAGCTTTCAAGGGCAATGATGAGAGAAAGGTTGAGGTGGCTAGGGCACGCGTTGTGGATGAAGGATAATATATTGCCAAAGATTTCTTTTTAGCCAAATGTCTAGGGCTAAACGAAAAGCAGGTCGTCCTCGGTAGGGTGGTAGGTTGTCGTAAGGAAAAATTTAAGGGAAATGGAAACTTCCTGGGAGGTTGTAAACAGGGAAGCTTTTAATAGACTGGGATGGAGGAGGAGCATGCGTAGCTGTGTTGGCCTCTGGTGGCTTGGTGATGTGGTGAGTTGTTTGTTGTAGTAGTCGTAGTTTACTTGGAAAACAACACGAAACTTTAGAGGGGCTATAAAACGTAGGGATTTATATATTCCTTTTCAAAATGTACTTCAATATTTAGTACACACTATAAATGACTTTTCTAATGTAAAAAGCAGTGTTGAAAGTAATTTAGAGCCACTTCTTTCAAAGAGTCTGCCATTTTTGCCTTCACTTATCCAATAAACTAAAAATACGTTCCCTCAAATGTGCTTTTTACTTCAAGCGTAATAAACTAGATAGAGGGATAAAGCCTGCACCAAACCAAAGAGGCAACCCAAAACCTAACGTGTCACCTGCACTGGACGCATCAAAGTCAATTTTATTTTTTCTCCACTTTGCAACACCAAGCCTAACGAGCTAGAACGTGATATTTTTGAAAAATATTTTTGGAGCCATGATGATGTAAATATGCTATAAAATCACAAAAAAATATAAACTTTTAAAAAACAGAAAAATGACGTCACGACAAAACACGTACAAAGCCTGGGTTGCTGCCCTTAGCAAGCGAAATGAGGTGAGGGAGTTGACCTCACGCTATGCTTTTATAAAATGAATACCAATATAAACATAAATAAAAATTACCATTCCCGCTGTCATTATCAGCATTCCAGAATTCTTAAGCCAAAAGACAAGAAACGACAGAGGGCGCCAGCCCATCTCCAACCAGTAACATCACCGTCAATTGAATAATAAAAATTAAATCTTCAAAATCCACAAGGCCATTTAAGCCGCAACACCAAAACGTCAGAAAACTTGCTAATACAACATTTGGCAGAAAACTATGAAATGAAGATGGCAGTAACTTAAAGGATTCACAAATCCAATAAACATTCACACAGAAAAAGTTTAGAGCTAAACATTTAAACAACTTTGAGTTTTTCTTTAAGAAAAGTAATAATGACGTTGAAATTAACGCAAGTAATAAACGAAACAAAACAAAATAAGCGCTGCTATTAAGACTAGACTGTGGCTTGTACAAATCATTATTAAGACATTCTGAACCATTTTCTTCTCTGCAATGCTCAAAATATTGATTTAATTGGACTAAAGCTGTAGCTAAAATAGTATTAAATAAATTTCTTAAATTTCGCTTGCCATTTAGCGTCTTTCTGTGAAATATTAGAGTTGACAGTAAAAATCTTAAAATAACTGGTTCTGCAATTACAAAACTATTAGAAAAATAGATAAAACAGGAGAAAATTAAAATTAGTAAGCTAAATTTTACATCGCCAAAACACACAGAAGAGTGTATTTCTATAATATAAATAGAAACAAAGCTCATTACGCATATTAATACAATCTCAATTAAAACAGCTAAGTATTCATTATAAACTAGAAACAGAGTAAAACAATTACTTAAAACTAAGACTAGTGCAGAAGCTACATTATTACTGTACGTCACTTTTTTTGAGAATACCGAAGGACATATAGTAATTGCTGAAAGGAAACAACCAATCAAAATAAAATGAACGTTGAACTGTGTGCATGTCTGCCGGAACTTCATTTGAATAGATTTAAGCACATTTTCTGCTTCGTTCATATTAGGTGCCTCTTTGACTCTGTCTACTCTGGAAAATAATTTATCCAACTTTAACCCTTGCGTGGCTGATGGCGCGTAAGAAACGTACTTGTCCAGGTACTGCCTCACCTGAAACAAAAATTTAGTGTTTTGAGCAGTCCAGTTATACCACATCTACTTACCTAGGTTTTCTCCCTAGAGTAGTGTTTGTTTAACTTCCACTTATAGGAATCAACAGATGGAGTTTCAGTACTATTACCTTTAACTCAAAATTGAGGTCTGGTGTCTTAAAAAGCTGTTCTTCTAATACCCAGTGCGGGGTTGTCAACCCTTAAAGGTGATCCGATCGTGCCGTGTTTTTGCGTTTCCTGTTCCTGTATTGGCTTGGCAAATATCAGAACTAGTAGAGATTGCTCATCAGAGGGAAGATAATAGGATTGATACACTTAGCTCTGCTGTCAACGAGCAGGGGATAGTGGTAAGAAAGGAAACTTTGAAGCTTTAATATGGGTTTAATAGGAAGAAAAGCTACAAGTACTACTCACTGAATCGCCTTATCCGAACGAACTAGAAAAATTCAAAATAAGCTTAATTTCGCTTTCGAAGAACTTGGATTTCTGAAAAAGTCCGAGTTTATTTGGATCCAGCTTGATATTGGTTGCAGCTTTTACACACAGAATGAATTGGCTGGAGCAGTTAAAAGCAAATCCTAGCCCATTGTAACCCAAAATAAAAACACATTTTGAAGAAAAACTGTCATTTGAGAAAGTAATTATTTTAAATTGATTCAGGAATAATAACTGTTACTGTGGTTAATCTTAATAGCAAAAGTTTAATTTGCAAAACAAATTTACGGGAATTCCATAAAAGAGCCTGAAATTCCTTGAAAATGGTATCGGGTCGAAATGAAAGCTGCGTCATTGGAATCACCATGGTCAAAAACTCTATATCGGAGAATTTCAGTCCGCCATCTTGAACAAAAAGGAATCTTGAACACTATTCTGCTCTGGAAGCTGTGATACGTTTTCTTTTTCCTGTTTTTTTTTTTTTTTTTTTTTTTTTTTTTTTTTTTTTGGTACCCTGCCAGGAGCCATAGGGTATTGAGGAAAAACTGTGTTGACTGATAGTAACTAAAAAAAATTGCATTAACCATGTTTGTATAAAGAGATTGGGGGTTGGGTTAGAAAGCGTGCAAAGACTCCTTCCCCAAAATAAAACTTTGTAGCAAAAAGGTGCAACAAAGCACCAATTATAAAACCATCCATGAAAAGTATCCAAAGATCCCCTAAGGGAACAAGTGTTCTTCAGGGGAAAATCTTTTAAATAGTATATTACATGTATTTTATTTTTAACGAATAACAAAAATGTAAATAGCTGAGTAAAACAAATCAAACAAGAAGGAAAAATACTAACTAGGAAAAATATAGATTTTCAGGACAGTGGGACGGAGAAAGTTTATTTTTAACTGATATCCGAAAGCTTACTACTTAGCAAGATAACTTTACTAAAAACATCATTCCTCCTAAGTGTTGATATAATCTTCCTATTACAGCACCATAGACGGAGAAAAAGAAGAAATTTAAAATACCGGAAATACTGGATGCACAAGGAAGAAATATCGATCTTTATAACACGGGATAAAACCCAGAAAGATACAGAACAGAATGATCACAATGAGCTGAAAATCACTTGCATAAATTCTTACAATTATATTTATATCTGTTTGAAGCAATTCTCAGATAACTAAACTGAATTTTCATCTTGGGTTGGAAATCAGCCCTGAATGGAATGTTCCTAAATTGTTAATAATATTATTGCCCGACACCTAAAAGACGCCACAAAGGGGACGGAAAACGTTTACATGCCAGAGACGTTGCAAAGAAGAAGACCAAGATCCGAAAGTAAGCGACTTGCACTTGTCAACATTAAATAAAGATCAATCCGAACAAAAGCTTCAAAAAATGATTAATAGATTGGAAAGACTATTTTACCTCAAGCTGATAACAAGAAGGTCATCCGCACATGCTTTGATACGAAGTATTACACAACCCAGGTAAATATGTCGGAGGTATATTATTGACTACTTGAGAAATAAATATTTTGAACAATCTAGGTGATAAAGCACCTCCTTGTCTGACCCCTTTCTGAAATGGTGTCTTTTTCTAAAAACTAACCATTAACTTTAAAATTAAGAAAAAATTAATGGTACCAATACTTCAGCAAGAAAATAAAAGAAATATGCATCCCTTTTTTACTTACTCTTAGGATAAACTTGGCAAAAAAATAACAATTTTCGAAAATTTGGGTATATTTCAAACTTCCGTTACATTCCATTCCACAAAGTCCAAATTTACCCTGCGTTTTGGAGAAGAAAGTAATAATTTTTGATAATAACTTAGGCACCAGATAAAATAGATCAAATTAAGAATTAGATAAATGTCAAAATAATTGAAAGGAATAGTAGGAGCTGATATGCCAAAAATTTGTAGCATTATCTAAAAAAATATGTGATATTATGTAGCATTAACTTTAGAGATGTCTGCATGAAGGGCTAAGGTCAACACTGCTTAAAAAGTATGTAAAGACTCCTCTTGCAGGTGATATTAAATGCAAAAAAAAAAAAAAAGCGTAATGATGTATAAATAACAATGCGTCCATAACAAGCGTCCAAGGGTTCCACATGGGGAAAAGTGTCTTCTAGGATTATTTTATTCAAGATTAACCATTAACGATAATTTGAGTATTTTGACCTTTAATTCAGATAAATAAAAAAAACAAATTTTACAACTGAAAGTAAGGAGCAAGATTAAAACTTAAAACGAACAGAAATTGCTACGTATATAAAGAGGGTTGCCCCTTCTTCAAAACCTCGCTCCTGGCGCTGAAGTATTTGAGAACTTTTAAAAAAGCGTTTTATTGTTATATTTAAACGGCCCTTTTGTTTCAGGAGTCATTATTAAAGAATTGGGACAAAGTTCAAACTTTAGCGGAAAGAGTGAGGTGTTGAGGAGGGGGAAAACCTCTTTATATACGCAATAATTTCTATTCCTTTTTGAATTTTAATGTTGCTCCTTACTTACAGTTGAAGAAATTTGTCTTTTTTTTATATAATTTCTGATCGTTTTTTAAATAATGCCAGGAAATCTGGCCCCATCTCCACGGAGAAACCCCCTCCCCACGGAAATATCATCTAGACAATTCAAAACCCAGTGAAAATTGATCCCGGACAATTACTCTTAACCACCCTGCGCGTAAAATTGAGACGGAAAAGAGAAAGCAAGACACATAAAAAGAATTTTGTATAAGAATTCTGGCAAATTCCCCCAGTGTATGATTTACCCTGGCAATTTTACTCCCTGGAAACTTCCCTCCCCGTGGAAAAAACCTCAGCAGAAAATGTGCCTCCCCCCCACCCGAAAATGTATGGCTGCATCCCAATAACAAATACTATGCACAAACAATGGACAAATATTATAACTTAACGACCTTTCCCGTGGGGCTGTGGAAGGGTCATGTTATACCCAAAGGCATAGTTCAACTATGATGAACAAAATGGCTATCTCAAAACTTTGATCATAAAATTTTGGGAAAAAAGGGGCGGGGGAGGGGGCATAGTTGCTCTCCAATTTTTTTGGTCACTTAAAAATGGCATTAGCACTTGTAATTTCCGTTCGAATGAGCCCTCTCCCAATATTCTAGGCCCATTGGGTCGATAGGATCACCCTGGAAGAGAAAAAAAAAAAAAAAAAAAAACCCATCCGTGATCTTTCTTCTGGCAAAAATACAAAATTCCACATTTTGGAGATAGTAGCTTGAAACCTATACAGTAGTGTTCTCTGATACGCTGAATCTGATCGTGTGATTTTCATTAAAATCACTTGACTTATAGGGGCTGTTTCCCCCTTTTTTCGAAAATCAGGAAAATTTTGTCAGCCTTGTAACCTTTGACTTTCAAAACTAAACTTAATCAAATATAAATATTTGAAATCAGCATAAAAAGCGTATTCTTTTGATATGTCTTTTGGTATTAGAATTCCGTTTTTAGAGTTTCGGTTACTATTGAGCCTGGTCGTTCCTTACTTACAGTTCGTTACCACGAACTGTTTGATACCCTGAAATTTTAACTCTTCTCTTTATTATATACCATAAATTTACAATTTAGCCAGTTGTTTTTTGAGAAAAAGTACCGATTTCAAGCATTATCAAATATTTGAGGGTTCTATATTATGCTAAATTTCCACTTTTGAGACATTCTCCCTTGAAATAATGGTGCTTTTCTCACCATTGCTTCATAGTATCATTGACATGTCTCATATACCTGGAATAATATGAATACTCGAAAGCCTATATGCGCCAACAATTATGGAATTTCTAAATATTTTCACCAAATTTGATATCTTTGAGATATACATCTCGCTATCTGATAGACATTTGCACACTTTTTTTCTGGAATTCTTTTCTCCGCCTGGACTATACAAAGCCTTATTCTAAAAATAGATTTTTATCATAATGTCTTCTGACAGTTTTCCCTCTATTATCTCCACCCAGATATTCTATAATAAACAATTTTTTGTGTTTGATATATTCTCCACTTCTTCCATATCCCTTTGCTCCGAAATTCCAACATATATCCTATTATGTCATTGGCATGTTTCATACACCTTGAAGAATGTGAACAGCTGCAAGAGTTACTTGCGCCAAAACTATACTACTCCTAACAACTTTCACCAAACTTCACACCTTTGAGACATACATTTTTTTCTGGAATTAATCTTTGCCCAATCATCGAACTCTATTTACCCTTATTCTAGAAATGGATATTCACTCTTATTTTACTTCAAAAAGAGACTTGGGTAAAAGGGTAGCATTAAAATAAGGTTCAATTTTGGCAAAAAGTTCAATATTTGACAGCACAGCCTTTCTTGACAACGTGGTTCGTTCTTTACTAGTTTCTTGCAAAAAAAAATCCGAAGGCTTTATGTGGTCATGGTTGCCCCCAACCTAGCAAAGTATGAACCCAAGCCCGTAAAAACCAAAAATTTTTAAACGGATTTTCAAAAAAAATGTGTTAAAACCAACTAAAGAGATAAGTGTCTAAAGGGGACACTTTTCTTCTTGGAGATATTTTTTATCTGATTATATAGATATGAAAGTTATGCTGAGCCTACAGATTCTTTAAATTCGTCGTAAATATAAAATCGTTATTAAAAAGAGAAAAAAAAATCGGCCACCGAGCTAAGAACCAGAGCTTGTCTGAGGAGGGTTGGTTAAATAATAAGATACCTATAATATATTATAAATATTTGTTCAAACTTTGAAACTGGTATTAATTGGTCTGGTTGTTGCTCTTGTTCATGGGTTTTCAGATAAGGGTGAAGGTTTTTTGCGTCTGGAAAGGACAGAGAAGAAAATGGATTTATTGGAAGCTTCAATTTTTAAAGAAAAGAGAAAATGGTCAGATGTAAGAGCTGTCTTACTTCTTCACTTTTAAAACATGCCAAACTTAAAGGATATCACCAACAGAGAGTAAGAATGACCAATGAGGAGACATTTATATCCCATCACAAGGAATTCATAGAAGTCATCAACTCCAAAGTTGTTGAAATGATTCAAAATGGAAAAGGAACTTCTAGCTTTGCTTGAAGACAGAAGCCAAAATCGGATTGAGGAAAACTGTCGGCTGGTTAGAGATGGCACGGAATCCCTTTATAACTATGGCTAGCTAGATGGGATTAATTATATCAAAGACTTATTGCAAGATCACCACTAGCTCCGTGAAACAAACGAGACAGAGATATAAATAAACAAAAGAGAGGTGTTTATCATGAATTTGTTTTACACTGATGAAAATTGTGAATCCCTTTTGGATAGCATTCATTCAAAAGTACAAGCATTGAAAACAGAATCATATCGTTACTACAGAGCGGCTAAAACTTGAATTCTCCTTCTCTAGAAGAGAGTCCCATAGCCGCTGTGCTCTAGTAACTGTTGATCAAGGATGTGCTGCTATTTTTGACATAATACTATATCTGGATATGACCCACGCAGTCCCAGGAGCAAGAGTCACAAATTAAGAATCTTATTCATTGTTTACACACAGGTTTTATAGTAGATATTATTATTTGGTTTTATTGTAGATGTTATTATTTTTTTACCATTAAGATTAGTTGAAATAATAATTGTCATTCCTGAATCAGCTTCAAATGACCATTTACCCTCACTTGACAGTTTTCTTTCCAGAATGCGTTTTTAATTTTCGGTTACTATGGACTAGAGTTCGTTCTTTACTAGGTTGCATCTGAGGCTGTGACCATGCTCATACACAAGAAAAAAACTTCGGGTTTTTCTTATTTAGAACACAGTATAGAGCGAATCATATTGTCAATGATGGCTCTGATAGCGAAAAAAAGTATAGTTTTGTTAAAAAACTCTTTTATAAGGAAAACAATGTTCTAGGAAGTTTATTCCTGATTTTCCGCAGATTTCGTTCAAAAATTATTTAGTATTTTATAATTCACTAAGTTTAATCATAATGCCAATAAATCAATTTGGTATCAGCGATGGAAAATTTTAACTTTTAAAGATTAGGACTGTATTCTGAAACTAATTTACATGGAAACTGAATTAACTAAATTAAAGAACTAAAGGAAAAATCGGGCTAAGTTATATAAATTAACTGATAGTTTCATGATCTTTAAAGCATAATTATATTTGCATTATCCTGTTTGGTTGAAAAAACTACCAGATTCAGTACTTTTGATGAATTCGGTTAGTTTTCACTTGAAGCAGCCCCCAGACCTCTGAAACTACGATTATAGATTGATTTTCACGGGCTTCATTAGTTTGAGTCACCGATTGAAGCACACCGATTTAACACACAAACTGAAGGTAATCAAGCACGCATTAAATCTCTGACATACAGAAAAAACTGAACGAACAAAAGAAAAAGGAGGTCCACTCATGGTTCTAACATATGGAGACCAGCCTTCAAGAAAACAAATCCCGATCCACAAAATCTCCATATTTTTCATATTTCCTTTATAACTTCTCATGTTAAAAAAAATTACCTGTTCTTAGGTTGTTTCGAATCGCCCCCCCCCCCCAGCTTCTTCAAAAACAAATCAATATCTACGCGCCTGGTAACAAGTCAAATATTTTCTCGATTTGGGAGCATTGAGAGTACAGTGCTCTTGAATCCTAAGAAACTGGGAAAATAAACATAAAGATTTGTTTCTGACATTAAGCTGTTTTGATTTGGTGAGAGGGTTCGGGATGTCTAATCTGTCATAAGCTTTTTACTCCATCCCTAATCCCAGAAGGGAGACCCTACTCACGTGGTCTCATAGTGGGGTTAAGGTTGACTTTTTACAAGTTTGCCTAACCAGAACCCCGACTTCAAATAACGCTGCAGAGCGACTTTGAGATGTTGCGCATCTTGATGAAATTATGGCCCAGGAAACACCATAGCATTTTTTTTACCTTTGATGATTCTTCTGGGTTTTGTTTGTTTTGGTAGACCTTTTTTGGGCTGGATAACTTCTCCTTGGTTATGCTATTTGTTGTGAGTTGCCTCCCCAGCGTAATGTTTGCATGCATGAATATATAATAAATAGGAAGTAATAGCCTTGAGATTGCTCGTGCAGGACGCTGATTCTGATTGAAAGAAGAGCATCGCCAAGTGTAAAAAAATGTAGTGAATAGATGGGCCAAGAGTTGCACAAACCCTCCATTCAACTGGAGGTCAATGTCCGTTTCTAGTGCGGCTTAAACACTTCGTATAGGCTTGAGAAGTTATTATTCCCTAATGTGCAATGGTTGAGATAATTGCTTTCCCGTAGGCCATAATAACTTCAATGATTTAAACAACATGAAAATTGCGACATGGAGTGTTGTGACAGTGAAAGACAACTATTGTTCGTGACGTTTTGACTGACCAATGCAAAGGTTCTGAACTAGACTTGTTTTGAGTTTCAGAAACTTATCTCCCAGGTTAGGAACAAGAAATAGGGCGATATAGAATTTCAAATAAATCAGCAATACATCGAGATATAACCAAAGGTGTTCGTGATACAGTGAATAAGATCCAGTGTGCTCGAAGCTTCAACTTTTAGAACACGAGAAGGATTATGCAAATAAAAAAATTGACAGAAAAAATCCTTAACCACTCTACTCATAGCTTATCTTATAAACTGGTAAGAAAAGGTTAGAAAATTGAAAATGGAGTTTCTCGAATGTCATCAATATTTATTAGAAGACTAAGAGAAATTTTCTATTTCAAAAATAGCTCCATTTCACATGTTGGGTCCTTTGACCTGAGAAGACAATTTTAGAATTCTGTCCAAAAACGAAGTAAAACACTTGATAGAAAAAAAAAATTGGTACGAAAAAAGCTTAGGTTTTCAATTTTTAATATAACTTTTATGCCGAGTAATTCAACACCATTGGCTATACAAGTTTCTGATTTTAAACAGAATAAGGTCGAAATGCCTTCTTGTTTAATTTCACAAAGAATAGATGATGATACGAAACTAAATTTGGAAAGAAATGTGGAAATAAATATGAAAAATTTGAATTAAGGAATAATCAGAGCAAACAGTCAAATATTTAGGCTGTAGAGCTAACGGATTATCTGGGCTCGGAAAACTGGGTAGATTCCGATCCAGAATGAAAATATAAATGACGGTCATTATATCATGGACAATCTCAGCAATGAATGCTGATGAAGACCGCACTGCCTTTCCATCATACAAAACAAAAGAACATAACGAGGAAATTTGTGAAGACAGTGAATAACACAGAGAATACAATCTAAGCGGATATTTTCGCTATATATGCAACAGCCGTCATAAGCAACAAATATACAACAAATGCAAAGAAAATAAACTGCGGGGAAAAAACCTCGTTGATACAATGAATTTTAAAACTAAAATCATAAAATAAAATTTTGAATGATTTATTCCCAAAATTTTCGAAGTTTACTTCCTCGTTACCTTCTCTCGTTTTGAACAACCCTAGTAATCTTTGTGGAAACCCTTGGATTATAGTGTTACATAGTTCTTGGATCATGGATCATTCCATTCAGAACTTTAAAATATATAAATTAATGATACTTTAAATGTATTATGGAGCAAAACAAATTGAAAAACTCTATTGTTTTTCTTCTGTATTTTCTTTTTTTCAGGAGATTTTTTGTCAAAATCATGCTTAAACTCAAAATTTGTCTAAAAAACTCATATTGAACGATTAAAAGCCCTTCCCCACTTTTCTAGTTGTATTTTGAATTTTTCCTAATAAGTAATTATAAGGCGCGGCGTACCTACTTAAAGCTGTAAAAATACATGGAAGCTTACTTGGGCTATATTTTGATTCAGTGCCAAAGAATAGAGTCGGTCCTTAGGTGATAATGGTAAAAGTCCTTTTACAACCCGGCCAATGTTAGAAAAAGGTATTGGAATACCAACAAGTATTGATAGTGTGGGTACCAAGTCCACCTAGAAAATAAGGGTTCCTAATTATTGTAAAGGTGTCAAGTTTTAGCTTTGCAACACCAGCTAGAAACATGAAGAAAATTCACCATTCTTTGGAGTATTTACTACTACATTGAAGCTCCGTATTTAATTGAATTTACAAGCAATTTCAAAAATGAGTTAGATTTTTTTTTATGCTTTAAAGCTTTTAATCCTAATCGTAGGAAAATACAGGTCAGTTTACCATTGGAGGGTGTCATGAACAGGATTGTCACCCAGACAAATGTTCAACCACCCAGTTGTTAAAATATACAATGCTAGCCCGATAAGGAGCCAGATACTGAAAAGGTATCAAATTTACATTTTCCAAAAAGATTATTCACGTCAAAGCAGACTTAATTTGTCAGAATAAGAACCGAAGTTGGTAATAACAAAGAAGAAAAATGGGAGCCATATCAAGGCAAAAAGCATTAGCATAGATCAGAAAAGAATGCGCTCCTACTGAATCGAAAGATTTTTCACTTTTCAGAAGGTTACCATTTCTAGGACAAGAAGATAAAATCATATGCTACAAAGAGTGAGTTCAAAACCCGTTCGTTGAACTGAATTTAAAAGGAAGATCAGCAAGGCAATGTACGTTCAGTCACACTTCGATCAACCTCATCTAGAATATCCTGATCATTCTCACTTTGAGAACAACTTAGCAAACAGTTTTTGGCAATTACTTTACTTTAAGTATGTCAAAATGTTAGATACGAGCCTTAGGCGCAATAACGCCGACACATTTTTCAAATATTCAGCTAAAAGAAAATTAACCAAAATGGTTATCCCCGAGTTCTAGAAATGACTGCTAGTCCACAGTAAAGGCATAAAGGTCTGATGACAAAAACCTGCTAATTGTGCTGCTCTATTGGCAGCTAATGTGTCTGTAGTATTAGAATAGGACCTAACTTTATGAGTAAACCTTATATAACTTAGGCAGTTTTCTTCAAAACACGTTTTTTAGTTGTAACTTATTAAAGGAGTCGGGAAAAGGGTGCAGACAAGAGAAAGGAGTATAAACCTCCTTCAAGGATTTTTGACCATTGAGATTAAAATGGTACCCCTGTTACGCTTCCCAGTCTTTCCGCTATAGAAATGGCAGCAAAAACTGCCCTTTTGGTGCCATATCCAACTTCATTGTGAAATTGTTAAGGCAAGCTTAAAAAGTATATAAATATGAGCAATAGCTTTTAAACGAGCCATGAAACAATTCTCTACAATCTTGCCGTAGAACGCGAGCCCTGGTGAAAGAAAAAGGCAATAAAAAAAGAAAGGAAACAGAACAGTGATAAGGAACTACAAAAACGATTTTCCTTGTTTTTCAAGACAGGAGAAGGGAGAGGTGAGAGCCTCCGATTTAAGATTTTGGCCTAAAAAAACTGACTAATTATCTTAGAGTTTGCATTTTCTGGTATTTTAGCCCTCTTAACGCGAAAATAGACGTTCTGCTGAGCAAAATACCGGAAAACAGCACTTTGTTATGGCACAATCTCTTCAAAATATGCACTCGATATTGAGAATTTCCTTCCAACTACTCTCTCTCTCTCTCTCAATATTCTACCACTACTTGTTCGATACGATCACCCCTGCTAATAAACAAAGAGCAGGGCACATCAGTGCTACACATACAACAAGCGATTTTTCGTTTTCGAGATGGGGGATTGTTATTCTCCATTGAAGAGTTTGGGACAAAAGCGATACCAACGGTGCCCTTTCCATTTCGATCGGAATTCACTATTGAGGGTTTCTATTTTTTTTATTTTTTTTTTTAATCCACAAAACTTTATTTTCGCAAAAACCTTTAATTAACATAAAGCTCATTATCATTTAAATTTTTTGAGGAATCAAAACCCAGCCTTTTCAAATAGATAAAAAAAAAAAATAAACCTGATTAGTTAATTATAAGCAGTATGTCCGAGAAAAGGAAATTTTTTTAGTCATGTTTTTATCTCCCCAAGATAAAACGGACGGGAGGTAACAAAACGATAAAAAACCGTAAAGAAGAGAGAAACAAAGATAATAACAAGCAGTAAAACAATACAGATTACAATGCAAATATTTCGGTCAAGACATCCGCTTGACCGTCTTCAGTGCAAAATAATAACAAAAAAAAATACAAATAAGAATCCAAAGGATAATATAAAAACCAAATCTTAAAACTAACACAAAACTAAAATAGGGAAACCCTCTCAAAGCAACAGTAAAAGGACAACTGAATAAAATATACAATACTGAATGGCAATTCAATCTTTCAACTACATGGAGCATTTTTAAAAGCTAATTGTTTAACAGGTATGATATTATCAGAGATTAGGTCGCAAAATATGATTTTATGGATTGATATAAAAACGATCAGAATAAATAAGTTCATTATAAATGGGGCTTAGATTGGTTTATCCAGTATCTCTATTCAGGGCTACCCTTTGGTGAATGTGCTTTTTATTTAATGTGTTTTTTTCCTGATCTTTAACAGGGGCAATAATGGAGGCGTTATCAAATAAAACAAAATGGTGTGGGTTGTCATAGACGTGTTGAGTCAAGGCGGCATCAAAAGTCGCAGGTCTTTCACGTGGCCCCATGGCTTTTTCGATTGAGGACCTGTGTTCTGACAACCTTTCCCCAAGTTTTGTTGGCTTCTTCCAACATAGAAACACCTGCAAGAACAGGGAGCCTTATAAGCATCACTCCCCAAAATGGGGCTGGTTTATCTTTGCTGCAGTTGAAAAAGCTTTGCATTTTATTAGAATTTATAAAAGTGACATTAAGGTTAGGTTTTTTTTAGGATTCTTCTCAGTTTGTCACTCAATTTAGGAATATAGGATAAAATAGTGAAAAGTTTCTTATCACACGCCAAAGGGATTATATCAGTTGGGGGTCGTGGAGTTGATGCATCCTTTTCTGCCTTTTTTTGTCTTTTTTCTATGATGGATTCCAAAATTTTATGGGATATTCATTACAAAATGAAATGTCCTTGAGATAATTCAGTTCTGGGACTATATGAGCTCCTGAGCATATTCTAATTACATGATCAACCAAAGATATAACTACTCCTCTTTTTACGCAAGGAGAGTGGTTGGAAGAGAAATTCAAATACCTATCATTATGTGTAAGTTTTTTAGAAATCAAAAACTCAAGGTTGAGAGATCTATCGAAGATTAAGACGTCTAGAGAAGGCAGCTTATGCTTATCCAAAGTATTAAGATAAGTCAAAAAGGAGTTAAGTGACATCTCTCCATGATGCCACACGGAGATAACGTAATCCACAAACCGGCCCCAGAAACAGCGTTTCGGAGAAAAAATTTTCAAAGCGGAGATTTCAATAAATTCCATGTAAAAAAGTTACCAAAAAGATGAAAGGCTAGCACCCATTGGTAGACCCATAATTTGGGTGAAAAATTGATTGTTGTATCGGAAATATAAAGAACACCTTTTGCAAAGTTGGACAAGACCCATAATATTTTTGATATTTACTGTTTTGTAGTCCATTTGGTCAACATTATCTTCTAGTTTCCTTTGAAGAGCAAGTTCACTTTTTCTAATATCACCAGTAGTATACATATAAATAGCATCGAAACTGGCCAAAACTGTATCTTTTTTTACATCATGGTCTTATCTCAAAGACATTTTATTTTGCAATGAATATCCCATAATATTGTTGGACTCCATCATAGAAAAAAAGACAAAAGAAAAGAAAAGGATGCATCAAATCCACAGCCCCCACCAGATATCATCCCTTTGGTGGGTGATAATAAACGTTTCAATGTTTTATCCTATATTCCCAAACTGAGTGGCAAACTGAGAAGAATCCTAACACAAAATAACCTTAATGTCACCTTTAAAAATTCTTATAAAATACAGAGCTTTTTCAACAGCGGCAAAGATAAAACCAACCCCGCTTTGGGAGTGGTGTTACAGGGTTCCCTGTTCTTGCGGGTGTTTCTATGTTGAAAGAACCCAATAAAAATTGGGGGAAAGGTTGTCAGAACACAGGTCCTCAATCGACAAAGCCATGGGACTAAGACAAAGACCTCTGACCTTTGATTCTGCCTTGTCTCAACACGTTTATGACAAACCACACCATTTTATTTTATTTGATAACGTCTATATTTTTGCCCCTGTTAAAGGTCAGAGAATAAAAGAACACATTAAATAAAAAGCACATTCACCAAAGGGTAGCCTGAATAGATACTGGAGAAACATATCTAAGCCCCATTTATAATGAACTTTTTAATTCTGAACGTGTTTATATCAGTCCACAAAATCATATTTTGCAACCTAATAGAATCCCTGATAATATCTTACCTGGTAAGCAATTGGCTTTTAAAAATGTTCTACATAAATTGAAATATTGAATTGCCATTTGGTATTGTATTTTTATTCTGTTGCCCTTTCACCGTTGCTTTGAGAGGGTTTTCTTATTTTAGTTTTGTGTTTGTTTTAAGGTTTGGTTTTATATTATCCTTTGGATTCTTATTTGTATTTTTTTTTTATTTTGCACTGAAGACAGTGAAGCAGAGGTCTTGACCGAAATATTTGCATTTTAATCAGCATTTTTTCATGGCTGTTATTATCAGCGTTTCTTTCTTCTCGTAGTTTTGTCACGATTAGTCAGTGTGGTCTCAGAAATTATTCACAGGAGGTAACCCAGAAGTTCGTTGGTATTATAGCAGATTTGAAAAACTAATAAATCGATTTTAGGAGAAGGGACGAATATGAAATAAAACAAACACAATAAAGTCGATTTTATGAAACTTGATGTACCTACTATTGGTCACCGATACCATTTGAGGATAAGAAAAATTTTTTCACCTTCATCATAAAGAGCAACTTGTACAGACTTGTACAGGAGAACTATATAGCAACTGTAGCTATGATTAGGAATTTCTCTTAATTTTTTTCTTTTAAAGTTTCTCCGAGTTTATTCTTCTTTTTTTCTTTACAGGAGCAAATCAATTGGCCAAAAGATTATTACAAGCTCTTAAATGTCAACCTTTACATCTAAGAAACGTTCCAAGACTGATGTTTTAACCCAATTCATTGTTATTTATAGCACGTCCAGACTATCCATTTTCTGGAAAAATGGGACGGAAATCTGGAAATGTAGACAAGTCTTCCGTCCCATTTTTCGATTTTTTGGGCAGGAATAATCAGAGGGTCAGAAAATGAAAAAATGGGACGGAAGCGGTAATGTGGACAGCTTTTCTGGAAAAAAAAGCCAGAAGAAGGAGACGATTAGACACGATAAGTGATAAATAAAAATAGTTGTCTAAGATGGTTTTGAATAGAAAAAAGGTAAATTGTCTAACTGAGGCTCTAAATTTGTTTTCTATACGTTTTGGCTCAGAATAACACATTTGATGAGGATGACTGATTAATTTGTACAGATATTTTTTTAAAGTACCACCGTGTTTTTGAAAAAACCGCCTAGTCTGGACGACTATTCCTTTTTCCAGATTTTCGTGCCATTTTTTCAGAAAACGGATAGTTTGGACGCGCTATTAGGCTTTGAAATCCAAATTTGGTTTCAAAAGTAGCTAAAATTTAGCCCTTTCGTTTGGATACCGACCGAATCAGATAGTTATAATAATTTCTGTTGTTAATTCTTGCCTGGGGAATCTCTCTGTTTGCATCATTCGTGAAAGGGTGGCTGTTGCTATATGCAAACAATGCAGCATCTACTTCATCGTTGGTGTCCCCTCCATGATCCCCTGTTGACGTCATTCCATGGTCGCCAAATACAAGAAGTAGACTATTACGTGGGAGATTCTCCATGACTAGCCTAAAGTAGAATATTAATCGGATAGTCTATCAATCTATATAAAACTTTAAAAAAGGAACTATTACTGAGTTCATTCCTCGTCGCTAGTAATATTTCGTAGATGGCACTGAAGTTAACACAAATCCAGCTTCTAATCTAAGAAGAAGACGGTCAGAATCTATGCATAGCAATTTCACCAATGCATTAAAAGACATCATACAAAACCATTAGGTTTCGGTTAACAGCCCCTGTCATAATTATTCCACTAATAAATCAGTCCCATGAAAAGACACAGACAGGAAACAAAATTACTTATACAAACAGCAAGCTCCAAAAATTAACTGTCATTAATAGTAGTTTATTATTTGTTGTTACTGTATTTGCAAGACACTAGATAACACAAAATTATGAGGAATTTGCATTACTTATAGGGACGTAAAGGATTACAATTTTAGCCTTTTTTTTATATTAGATAAAGAAAAACAAGTTTTTTCAACTCAAAGTAAGGAGTAACATTAAAACTTAGAACGAACAGAAATATCACCCCACCTTCACGGAGAAATCCCCTCCCCACGGAAATATCCTCAAAACAATTCAATTCCGGTGAAAATTTACCCCGGATAATTACTCCACGCGTAAAATTGAGACGGAAAAGAGAAAGCAAGAAACATAAGAAGAATTTTGAATAGGAATTCTGGCAAATCCCCCCAGGGTCAAATCACCCCTGACTAGTTCACCCCCTGGAAACTTCCCCCGTGGAAATCCCCCAGCAGAATATTCACCGTCCCCCACCCAAAAATGTATGTATACTTCCCAAGAACAAATACATTGCGTAAACAATGGACAAATTTTATAACTTAAAGACCTTTCCCCTGGGGATGGGGGGAGGGCGTATGTAATATTCAAAGGCATAGTTATAGGGCCTTTCAACTATGATGAACAAAATGTCTATCTGAGAATTTTGAGCAGACGGTTTTGGGAAACAGAGGGGCGGGAGAGGGGGCCTAGTTGCCCTCCAATCAATTTTATATCAGCATAATAAGACGATTCTTTTGATATATCTATCTGTATCAAAATTCCATTTTTAGAGTTTCGGTTATTATTGAGCCGCATCGCTCCTTACTTACAGTTCGTTATCATGCACTGTTTGATAGGGCAACCCTGATTACAAGCATTTTAGGGGATAAATACCTATTTTTCGGTCATTTTAAGCTGAAAGTAATAAAAAAAATCTTTAATAAAAATAATAATTATATAACAAACGATTAATTATAATCGATGATCATTAACAATAATTGGGTTCTGGAACAGACCCCTGAAACAAGCCTGTTATAACTGACGTGATCCTTCTTTGCTTCATTATTGTTTAGCCTCACTTTTACAGTCTTTGATCTAACTTAAGTACAATATAACATTTTACCTTACAAATATATCCATTTCCTTAAGTTTTCTTTCCATTTCTTGATGATTCGGGCCATACCTATGACCAGCATGATCCACTCCAAGACAATGTGCTATAAGTAGTTTCCAGTCTTTTTTCTTCAATTCGTCAAAGATCTGACGTTCAACGCCTCTATCTACCGTGTCTAAGTCCCATACATCAAACGAAGGATAGGGATAGGACCGCAAAAACCTAAAGACAAAGACATGTGTTTCTTAAACCGAGAAATTACTAAGAGCAGTTTAAATATTATATTTTTTACGGATTATTTAAGCAAGACAACCTAAAAACACTCACCTATGAGTCGTCGGGCGAGAATCTAACTTAGACTCAAAAAAAAAACCTTGCTTAGTTTATCATAGAAATTACAGGGTATAATGGAAAAATTAGACTTTCTATATATCATTCGAGCTAAAAACAAAATCCTAAAAATTCCAGCATAGATATCCGTCAAAGCAAGAAATTACTATCTTTTGGAGGATTAAAAAGTGTAACTATTCTTGCAATGATATCATAGTTTATATTATATATTTTTGGTTTCATAGCCAAGTGGTTGCCTCATCTGTCTTTCACACAGTTCAGTAGGTGTATGGTTCAATATCCAACCTTGCTTATTTTGGCTTGTTTGATTATAATTTGTCAAAGACGTAAATTAAAAAAATCTATTTGTTTTCTTTCAAAAATTGTTGTATATTTTAGTAAAAGTTTAACAAAATGATATGATCAGTAGGAACCAGAGAAAAATACGGAATGAAGGGAAATAAAAGAGATAGAGAAGCATAGAAAAAAATACCGATTTATTCATTATTAGAGTTCTCCTCACACAAGGAGAAAAGAAAAACCCATTTGGAAAACATGAAAACTAACCTGAGAGAAAAAGTAAACATTTAGGACATGAGTTATGAACATTTAAGGTGACAAAAACATTATCGATGGAACCTAATTTTTGGCAGCAAGTAGCGTAATACAGCTAATGGTAATGATTTGATGGTAATGATGGTAATATGTAATGGTAATATGATGGTAATTTGATGGTAATATGGTAATGATTTAATAAGAGCTTTCTATGAAAAATCTGCAACTTGAATAATACATGAAAAATCCAGATTTACTCGTGTTACTATTCACAATACCCACTTATTGCTGTTTGCTTTTTATAATCACTCACACTAAAGTGCAGTACGCAATATCTGTATTTCAAGCGCAATATTAGCTTCACAGATTGCAAGAGATAGTGCCACTAAACGTGTTAGATAAGTGACAGGTTGAATTACACCCTGTAATCCTGGATAAACTGGAAAAAATAGGACAATTGATGGCATATTGCTGTTAAATGGCCATTTCTATACCCTATCATATAAACCACATCACACTCTGCGAACATTTTTATGAATAACTATCTAAATAGTTCTAACAGAAATATGGCAGGGCAAGAAAATGTTATATTTATGGTAAATTATATCTGGAAAAGTAGGAACCAGTAATGTTGACACAATCATATACAGCGCTTGTGGCGCTGAAACATATTTTCAAGGTTTTCTGTTATTTAAGATATAGTTTGATTAAAAAGCCAGGTATAAACATGGAAAATTATTTAGGTGGAGGGCATACAACAAGAAAAAAAACTTGAACACTCCTTTTAGGCTAAAGACAGGATAGTTGGTGAATAAATAGGCGCCCATAAGGGAGGGGGATAAGGGGGGATTCAGTCCCCCCCCCCCGGCTGAATTACGCTGCCTTATATTTGCATTAATTTAAAAAAACTTTTTCCACAAAATAAGTTTTTCAAAGAAAAGTAAAGAGCTCCATTAAGCCAAAAATGGACAGAAATTAAGTCAAATAATCTTCCAAGCGCAAAACTACCACAAATCACTATAAAAAAATAAATGAAACTAACGAGCAAAAATTAACATTACTAGGGCTGACAACCCCCATGCCTTCTCAAGACCAGAACATAACTTAGGATTAGCAGAAAAAAAAAATGACCGTGGATTGTCAGTTTGATATACCTATAAACTCAAAACGAACAGAAATTATAACAAATAGCCGAGTCAAACTTAAAAGGAGCAAAAATTAACATTTACTAGGGCTGAAAACCCCCCATGCCTTCTTAAGACCAGAACATAACTTAGGCTTTACTAAAAAAAAAAAAAAATACCGTGGATTGTCAGTTTAATATACGTATACTGATATTTATTCCTTAAAATATAAAAAGGGTAAAAAAAAGTGAGTATAAAAAGTGTTTTACTTATTTAAAGTAAAATAAGTGAAAACATTTAAACATGTTTTGTTTTCAGTAAAGCGCAAATTATTTTCTGGTCTTGATAAGGCATGGGGGTTATCAGCCCTACTAATGTTAATTTTTGCTCGTTTCGAATTTGACTCGGCTATTTATTCTGATTTCTGTTCATTTTGAGTTTCATTTATTTATTGATAATGATTTGTGGTAGTTTTACGCTTGGATGATTCCTTGACTTCATTTCTGCCCAGTTTTAGCTTAATGGAGCTCTTTACTTTTTTTTGAAAAACTTGCTTTGTGGAAAAAGTTTCTTTAGGTTAATTTCTGTTCCGTTTTTTATTGACAAAGTCATTTTCATGTAAAAAATAATATTTTATATCTTTTCGTTTTTTTCTATTAAAATCCGTAGTTTGGCTTACTATTTGTATGCTGGGAGAAACTTTTTCAACAATTTTTAATCCTGACACAAATAGTATTTTTAACTTTATTTTATACCTGCTCAAGTTGACCGGAAAAAATAAAACTCAATATCATTCCCAGAAGATTCTATCTATGCTCTTTAACAACCTGGATACACTTACACTCTATTTATTTATTTAGATTTTAAGAGCAGAAGTAGTAACAGTAGCAGCCTCGAAAGCTTCAACTTAATACCCCCAGTCTCTCTCGCTGTATTGCCGAAGTGTCTTATTGGCAACCGCAAACACAATACTTTTTATTTAGTTTAAAGCAGCATTTAGTCATATAGCATAATGGGCCAATTACATAATTGGGGGGGGGGGGGGTGAGCATGCCTAATATCCCTAAGGACATAGTTGCTGGACCGTTCTTCTATGCTGAGCAAAATAGTTGTCTCAAAATTTTGACTGGATGTGTTTGGGAAATAAATCGGCTTGTGAGACGGGCTAATTGCCCTACAATCTCTATTTAATCTTAGAAAGGACACAAGAACTTATAATTTTGAATCGAATTAGCTTTTTTAAATGTTTCAAGGATATTTCTAGCTACTATAGAGTGGTGCTGCCAATGATATTGCTTACATGCCTTTTTGAAAACCTGCATGCATACAGTGTTTTCGTTTAATTGGAACTCCCCCTAAATAATTCCTACAAGTTTCACCTTAATACTCTTAGCATCATTAGTTACATTAACTATAGTGGTAGTACTAAAAGTATACACATAGTGCCTTCTGGCTAGTTCAACATCCCGACAACTTACTCTTAAAGGTCTAACTTAATAATATAAGTTGTTCTTGAGATATTGCTTTGTCTCCATTTTGAAAGTCCACACGCTCATAGTTTGTTTTTATTTAGTTCGACGTCCGCCTAAATATTTCTTATATTCGATTACTGAAAACATTGTTATATTATCTTTGGACTATTGGTTACAAAATGGCTATCTCACAATTTCGATCAACTGTTTTTGGGGAAAAGAAGATGTCAGGGAGGGGAGGGGGCTATTTTCTCTCCATCACGCTTGACTCTTAAAATGGAACTAGAACTATACATTTCCAATCAAATGGAACTCCTCTAAAGTTCACACAACCACCCCTTCATAAAACCCTTATATTCCCCGGGCACAACTTAGGACCCTTACCCCCATACTCTGGGTCAACCCCAAAGGCCGTGTTATGAGATCTTTCGACTATTTTTGAACACATGGCTATCTCAAAATTTTTATCGGATGCATTTGGGGAAAATATGACGTGGGGGTAAAGCTACCCTCCCATAAATTTGACTCTAAAAATGGCACTTAAACTTCTGATTTCCAATCCAATGAGCCCCCCTCTGAAGTTTATACGGCCACTGTTTCCAAAAAAACTTATATGCCCCCGGGGCATAGCTTACAACCTCCGCCCTGAGGACTGTGGGGGGGGGGGTCTCATCCTCAAAGACATAATATCTGGACTTTCAAACCACGCCAAACAAAATAACTATCTCGAAATTTTGATTGGAAGTGTTCGGGGAAGTGATTGACGTGGGAGGGGGGGGGCTGGTTGCCCTCCATGAGCTCTTTTTGAAGTTTCTATG